>NC_091133.1:99203205-99205705 GCF_040183065.1 Periplaneta americana
TTTAAAACTCATTTATCTCATTAAATATCAGTGCTATCAAAGTGTTGTAAAGTATAAAACTTATCGGAAGTCATTTTTAAAGAAACTTTTGTTATGTAATTTTTTTCACAAAAATCAATAATAAGCGAGATATTTCGATTTATTTAATTCAGGACCCCTTATAACCCCCCTTTTAAATAAAGTATTTTGAATGCCATATAGCCTAAAAATCTAAGTTACAACGAATTTAATTTATATTCCAATTTTCATAAAAATCGGTTCAGCCATTATCGCGCGAAAAGGTAACAAACATACAGACATACAAACAAATATTTAAAAAATGCGATTTTCGGTTTCAGGGTGGTTAATTATATGTTAGGACCAATTATTTTTGGAAAATCGAAAATTACCAGAAACATTTCGGCTACAGATTTATTATTAGTATAGATATTCATATAATTGCTCAATTGTTTGATTTAACCTATCTGCGTTTACAATAGAGTACGATTCAGAACACAAAATCATGCCTGCAAAGAAGAATATATACCGGTATATATTATTTGGAACTGTGACAGGAATCATTCGAAAATCTCGCCAATTCCGGCGACATACTGCATCGGACATTCTGTCTCGGAGAGAGAAATTTTGTCTCCTACCGTCCGACATCGGACAAGGCTGTTTCAGTCTTTCTAGGACTATCTCGAACAGAAATGCGCCACGAAGTACATAGTTGTTTCTTTCACGCGTAAGAACCGTATTCTGTCCCAGGGCTTACGGAGATAAGGTTAGTTGTTCATAGACTATATTGTTGCTTACGATTAGAAGAAAAAACTCAAATACCACAAAAAATATAATAGAAAAAAAATTTCATTGGTTTTAATAATTTAACAAAAATATTGGTCTTGTAAACCAAAAATAAGGTCTACCTTTTAAAACTTCAGAAAAAAAGACTATATCTTTTCATTAATTCCCAACACTAATATCTTAAATAAGTGACGTCATATTTGGCGTGTGGCATAGGTACTATCAGGGAACACTTGCATCTTATTTGTGCTTCAGTTGTCGTTCTATTCATGATTCAAAACTAAACTTCGGAGGATGTTGAAAATCCATTCTAGTGATAAAGATTGATACAACGATGTCGTTTCCTACAATTTAAATTATTTGTTCATTCATTAAATTCATTTATTTATACTGTCAGAATTAAGACCATAAAGTCTTCTGTTCCACTCAGCCAGTATAAAAATACATAGAAAATATAAATAACTAAAGTACAGAAAACAATGGAATATAATAATAATAATAATAATAATAATAATAATAATAATAATAATAATAATAATAATAATAATAATAATAATAGTAATAATAATAATAATAATAATAATAATAATAATAATAATAATAATAATAATAATAATAATAATAATAATAATAATAAATCTATACTAATAACAAATCTGTAGCCGAAATTTTTCTGGTAATTTTCGATTTTCCAAAAATGGTCCTAACATATATACAGTAATTAACTACCCTGAAACCGAAAATAGCTTTTTTGAAATTTTTCTTTTTATGTCTGCCTGTCTATCTGTCTGTCTGGATGTCTGGATGTTTGTTACCTTTTCACGCGATAATGGCTGAACTGATTTATATGAAAATTGGAATATAAATTAAATTCGTTGTATCTTAGATTTTAGGCTATATGGTATTCAAAATACTTTATTTAAAAGGGGCGTTATAAGGGGGCTTGAATTAAGTAAATCGAAATATCTCTCTTATCATTAATTTTCCTGAAAAATGTTACATAACAAAAGTTTTGTTAACAATTATTTACGATAAGTTTTATTCTATACAAAATTTTGATACGACTGATATTTCATGAGATAAATGAGTTTTAAAATGTATATGAAAACGCCATCTAAGGCGCTGTAATGAAATAAAAAACAAATGACTTCATCTATAAGGGGCCTTGGACAACAACAAACGAAAGCTATTAAACATAGCCTACAGAAAATGTTTCTGTGTTTGTATGAAGTAATATCGATTAAAGGATATACAAGACTTTTAAAATAATAATATAATACATTTTCACCGCCGCCTCAGATTATAGCGTTGTTGTTCCTGCAATAACTCTGATGTGCAAAATATAAAATTTTTGAGTAGAAAGAAAAAACACATTTATTCATTCCATGGCAATGGTACATAGGAGATCGTGAATTCTTACATTTTCGAAAGAAAGAAATATAATTACATATATGCTGTATCACTATTTAAGTTATTTGAAGGGTTCAGAACCATAGTGGGCCAAGCGCCATTTACTGAATACGTAGAAAACAAGAGTTAAAATTAAGTTATTACCATAATTCAATGGAAACATATAACAAGTAAAATAAAGTATACACATTAAATCTAAATGGTGTCAATGTTCATTAAACTATGGATGCATGTAATAAAAATTAAGAAACATGTTAAAGGAATTGTCATTGCACCAAATGAGTGCTCTCTGGACCAAAATGATTCC
>NC_091133.1:99210705-99215705 GCF_040183065.1 Periplaneta americana
AATATTAGGCTAAGAAATAGGTGTTAGTACTTTTGTTTTACAGACAATATAGAAAACAACAAACAGTAAGAAGTCATATAAAAATAACGACATAAAATTTCACGTTCCGTTTGAAGTTTGTGCAGCACTGTTTTCTTAATCCAACAGGCTGCTTATTCCTCCTAGCATACCTAGCGCTTAATGCCCGCGCACGACGTCAAGGTCAGAAAAATGCGCTTGCTTTGACATCATTGGCGTATAGAAGCCATACCAGAGAGTGGCAGGGTTTCCTAAGAAAAAATCCTTTGAGTCGAAAGTGCAATATTAATAACTAGACTTCTGCGTTTGGTTACTTTAAACACAAGTTAGGTGTACGTCGATTATAACTTCACTTGATACGGAGAGCAAGTTGCGAGGGAACAGTTCACGCTTGAGTGAACGATCCGGTACTGTGTATTTACACACACACATACACACATATGTATGAATGAAAAACAGAAATAATACCTACACATGTACAATATACCATTTGGACTTAATAACAATAATAAAGAAGTATTTATTTAAAGACACCTTACATGCAATAAAAATAATTTTTACCAGGAATATACAAAACTCCAAAATATTCAAGAGTTAGCCCCTTTATTTTCAGGAGTTAGCACGCCTTGTCCACACATTCATTGAGAACACCATTTGATCTAAGATAAAGATACATTTAATGAAATATTTTGAAAAATATCTATGCAGTGCAAAAACAGCTCTCAGAAACAATTTGAAGCTATATAGTAACAATATCTTTAGATGAGCAACAAATATAACTACAGTAGAGCATCGATTATCCGAATACTGATCAACCGAAACATCGGTTAACCGAAAGCTTTCCAGTCGGAAAATTCAAATTTGCGCGCGCAGAGATTTGGCTGCAAAGAAAACGAGTCTCATCTCTGAAGCAATAAAAAAAATGAACTTCTTTTGTTAAACTGTAGGCCTACTTTAATGGCTATTTTGAATTTGTCAAACTAGGCTAGTCAGTTTTCTGTTGTATTTGTAAGATGTGTGATGCAATATACAATAGTTTTGCGTTTAATATCAGTGTTTCTTTGTTTCATACTGCTCCTATGACACCGGTACAATTTGTTTTCGTGAATGATCGGTTATCCGAAAAATCAGTTATTCGAACACCCCCTGTCCCCATTTGTTTCGGATAATCGATGTTCTACTGTATACTAATTTAAAAAGCACATTCGAATTTATTCCTACAACCGCTTTTGTTAACATTATGCATTTGTCGTAAAAGAAATCTAAGTCTTAAAAAATGTTGAACTCAATAAAAAAAAAGTCCACACTTGTGGAATAACGGTTAGAGTATCTAGCAGCGAAACCAGGTGGCCCCGGTTCCATTCTCGGTCGGGGGAATTTACCTGGTTGAGGTTTTTTCCGGGTTTTTCCCTCAATCCAATATGAGCAAATGCTGGGTAACTATCGATCCTGGAGCCTGGACTCATGTCACCGGCATTATCACTTTCGCCTCATTCAGACGCTAAATAACCTAAGATGTTGATAAAGCGTCGTAAAATAACCTACTAAAATAAAAAATAGAATAAAAAACTCAGGCGCCATATGGACTACAAATGTTTAGTCGTCATGGTTACCTGGCCCCCGGAATTTCTCTAACCCTGATTTTTACATAATTAAAACGCATCTGGATACTTTACATATAATTAAAGGTTGGAACTGAGAAATGAATAGGTCTAAAACATAAATGTCAGCACCAACTTGAAATAAAACAAATTATGAGCGCATGGTTTACGACTGTCTACACAATACAATCAATGACTGTAAATATTTTAAGTTGTTCACATGAAACATTGCTCCTTCTTTCTGATAAAATACGGTTTCTTCTTTCCTAATGAAGTACTCGTTACCAAATGTTTGTATTAGAGCACTAATCTCCAAGCACCCAGCTCTGTTTTGTTTTCGTATGTTCCCTGAACAGGAGATCTGAACTGACTACTGTGCTCCAACCACGAGAAAGTCTTTGCGGAATGAAACGCAGCGGGGTAATGCTGTGAATGAATGTTGATGTCATTAGGTCACACACGTGGGTACTCGTATCTCTATTGGCTCGCTCTCACAGCACAAACAATAACATTTTTACACACATGTTTATACTAACCTAGTTACAAAATTAGATCACTGTTAATCTCCTGGGGCCGTATTCATAGACATTTTTAGCGCGGGCTTTCGGTGGATTATCAGCGTTTTTCGTATTCATAAACCAGTGTTAGCGATAGGATATGATTTGAATTCTTTACTAATAACCAGTGGATAGCAGGGGCTAGCTTAGTACGCTCGTAGCGCGTGCTGCGAAATGTCTATGAATACCACCCCTGGTCTTTTAATCACTGCATACAGGAAATGACCCATGCAGGAGAGCGCATGGTTTTTAAACTGACGTTATAACGATAATATTATCTATCTACTTCGCTTAAATAGATGACGCAATAGTAAGCACATTCCTTTCAAGGTTGATCTCCTGGTTGGAGAACAGTAGGCGCCGCAGAGCCATGTTGCGAGTTATTTGGAGACTAAAGGTTGAGTTAAACATAGGACTCTAATATAACAATAAGTATTGTAACACAGAAAAGGGGGAGTGTCAAGAAGTTGACATATAATTTCATTTAAAATTAAAATCTGAACCGAAGTAACACGTGGATATTTTGAGAAATTTGAGCAATTAAGTAAACATTAGAGGCACTGAGAGCTTAGCGACCTTAGCACTTATCTATACTAATAATAAATCTGTAGCCGAAATTTTTCTGGTAATTTTCGATTTTCCAAAAATAATTGGTCCTAACATATATAATTAACCACCCTGAAACCGAAAATCATTTTTTTGACATTTTTCTTTGTATGTCTGTCTGTCTGTATGTTTGTTACCTTTTCACGCGATAATGGCTGAACGGATTTCGATGAAAATTGGAATATAAATTAAGTTCGTTGTAACTTAGATTTTAGGCTATATGGAATTCAAAATACATTATTTAAAAGGGGGGTTATAAGGGGGCCTGAATTAAATAAATCGAAATATCGCGCTTATTATTGATTTTTGTGAAAAATGTTACATGACAAAAGTTTCTTTAAAAATCATTTGCGATAAGTTTTATTCCTTAAAAAAGTTTGATAGGGCTGATATTTAATGAGATAAATGAGTTTTAAAATTAAAATAACTGCCATCTAAGGCCGTATAATGAATTAAAAAACAAATGACTTCGTTTATAAGGGGCTTTGGACAGCAACAATCGAAAGCTATGAAATATAGCCTACAGAGAATGTTTCTGTGTTTGTATGAAGTAATATCGGAAGCTAAATTAACCGATTTGTATAATTAATTATTATTTCACCATTGGAAAGTGTAGTTTCTCTAGATGGAGATAATGCTATAATGTTATTACAGTAACTTCTGATATAATATAACATAATATAATATAATATAATATAATATAATATAATATAATATAATATAATATAATATAATATAATATAATATAATATAATATAATATAATATATAATAATATAACATAACATAACATAACATAACATAACATAACATAACATAACATAACATAACATAACATAACATAACATAACATAATATAATATAATATGTAATATTATATAATATAATTTATTTGAAGGGTTCAGAACCATAGTGGGCCAAGCGCCATTTACTGAAGACGTAGAAAACAAGGGTTAAAATTAATTTATTACCATAATTCAATGGAAACCTATAACAAGTAAAATAAAGTATAGACATTAAATCTAAATGATGTCAATCTTCATTAAACTATGGTTGCATGTAATAAAAATTAAGAAACATGTTAAAGGAATTGTCATTGCACCAAATGAGTGTCTCTGGACCAAAATGATCGCATTTTAATTATTTGGATGCAATTTAAATTAAGTAACATATTAAACGATTTATCATTCTATCAAACACAAATGTTCCCTGGATCAAATGTCCTATTTTAATTATGTAATTACTTTATATTTATTTCTAACGGGTGCAGCGGAGCGCACGGGTACGGCTAGTAACAAATAACAGATTCTTGAGGAAAGAACTTAAATTTGTTAGAATACAATAAGCTATTAAATATGACAATATGGCAAGACACTTTCACAGACTAATGTAGGCACGCTAATATGTGGCTAAATCTTTCCGTAGAATCACTCCAGTTATCGAAGATATTTTTATAAGATTAGTTCCCACAGTCACAAAGATAAGATTTGTCCTAAAATCCTATTTTAAATGATCAGAAGTGAAATAAAAGAGCAAAAACATGGAAAATATAAAAGAAGCGAAAGTCAATAAATTAGAAAACATTTGAATGTACGATCGACAAGTCCGTATTTCCAGATTTTATTGTTACAGATCGCGTGCTGAAACATTTTATGAAGCTGGTTGAATATCGCCACGAATGTTACTGCTGTAGTGGAGCAGGTCTGCCGTCATAAAACGGACGTTATCGCCCCCGGTACTACGGTAGTATTCATTCACGTTGTACAATATTATCGAAATTTCGACCTGCAAAGTGAACATGTGAGTCATGTCTAAAGATGCTGGTCTCCTGCTGGCAATCCATAACTATATGCAAAATTACAATAATTCATTTGATTTACACGATGTCTTTACTGCTTTAGCCTATATACGACACTTGTGTTCAAGTTAAGAAAGGTTTTTCTACTGTACTTTTCCCTCTTAAGCAAGGAGGGCTCGAGGGCTTAAACAGCATCCTCAGGCTTACTGTACCGACGTACTTTTTATAGGATGATTATTGAAGTCCATAGGGTCGCATTTCTGTAAGTATCGTGATTCACTGTTTGGTGCCATCTATCGATTCAGCTACAACATTCTGCTCCGATGGAACTCATGCTCTCCGTCCCCCTCTCACTTCAACATCTAGATTTAAAATCAATCCTAAGACTAAATAACAATGTCGAGTCTTACTAATACTGAGA
>NC_091133.1:99220705-99288205 GCF_040183065.1 Periplaneta americana
GAGCCAGGCTCGTGTACGGTGTGGTCTTAGTCTTTAATATAACATAAAATTTACAAGGACATTTTACTACATACAGTAAGTAACTTAATTCAATCTGATTGCAAAGGTGGTGGCAAAGTCCATCACTGAATGTGACTGGTTCTCGCAAAGGGCGGGAATTAGCAGACGAATGATATCGTACACTGTTGTGTCATGGCGGTGTGTTCTGCTGTATTGTTTGCAATGAGCACAACGTAAAAACAATATGTCAATGGCTTATGAGCGAACATGTCAACGGACCAGTTATTACTACTGGTTCAAGATATAAATTGTTTATGCTCTGTTTTCTTTGAACGAGATGACAGTACGGAAATTTCGCAAAATCTTACTAGCGTAGCACAGACAACAACTTGTACAGCCGCCATGGAACCTTCCAACAGTTTTGTTCCTATTTCGCTGCAGCGTGACGTCATTGATGTCCACCGGTCCGGTGAGATTCGGAATAAGCTGACTGAAAACAGAGTCGCGGACGGGGGGTGGAGGAAGTAGGGATGGTAATTAAAACATGTATGGTTTCTGACCAGTTTTATTATTTTATTTATTTTATCAATAAATAGTGTTCAGACAAGTGTAATAATTATCTCCATTATTTTTAATCTTCACTTATGAACACTGTTGTATTTTGACCTTTTAAGTATTTAATTAGGGATGGTAATGTTTGCGCTCTAGGGAGCGCATGTTTGGCATCCCTGACCTAAGGCTACACAGGCCGCACATGAACGATCGCCTAAAATTTCCGAGGCCACACCTTGGCTAGAAAAGCATAGATGTGCAGCGAATAAAGCTATGCACTCCTCGATTTTTAAGATGTAAGAGTTTATTGATATTTTATGACAATTTATTAGTAACAGAAAATAGTAAACGTATTGGTAAATTAATACTTCTGTTATAGCTGTTTTATGCATTGAATTTCACAAGATATTTTGAGGACCGAAGCCCGATCTTTCGGTGATAGACCATGAGCTGTCTATTGTTCGGCTTCCCTCTTCACAAAAATAACACAAAATATTCGTCACTTTTGCTTTGGCATTACTCTTCGCCGTAATCCTCATTTCATTCCCAGTGCGGTAATATCAGAACGCTAGCATTGTTCGAAAGTCCCGCTGGCAACAAATAACGTCCGTGGGGTAGAGAATTGAAAACAGAAGATGAAACAGAAAACCACTAAAGCAATTAGAGGAAGGCTTAGAAATTAATTCAAAGTTTTTTTATCTTCGGTAATTGAATGAAAGAAAATAACGCAAAATGAAAATTAGATTGCAGGTTTCATAGATACTACGCCACGCGCTCTCCTCGTCGTTTTATGTGTCCTCCCGCCCTCGACGATCTGCTGCGTCACGGATTTTAGGAGGCAAAGCGAATGATAATGAACAATCACCTGCGAAAGAAATTATTACCACACCCTCCGCAGTTAAATCCCCAGCATTTGATGGGGCATTATATCGGGTATTAAACATTAAGCGAACTTTCAATTCATTCCTCTTGCAAGGCTTCGTGTTTTATCTGGAATTCTCAATTCCGAGGCGGATGTGAAGCATCTCACTGCAGTTGAAAGAATATTTCCAGATTTATAAAGGGAAGTATATGCTGTTCTGTGCAGGAGGAATACCAAGTTAATATATTATTCACCTTATTGTAATTCATCATCTTTTCACCTTCTACCCTTCTTACCCAACTTAGCCTTTTTATTTATTTATTTACTTATTTATTTACTTATTTATTTATTCATTCATTTATTTATTTACTTTTATTTATTTATTTTTTATTTATTTAATTATTATTTATTTATTATTTATTTATTATTTATTTATTTCCTATTTATTTTTTACTTGTTTATTTATTTATTCATTTTTACTTGTTTTTTTATTTATGTTTTCCTTTTTTATGTATTTCTTTATTTTTCCTTGTTTATTTATTTTTACTTGTTTATTTATTTTTTATTGTTGATTTATTTTTTCCTTGTTTATTTTTATTTTTTCCTTGTGTATTTATTTATTTATTTTTACTTGTTTATTTATTTATGTATTTGTATTTGTTTATTTATTTACTTTTTACTTGTTTATTTATTTATTTATTTTTTACTTGCTTATTTATTTATTTTTTACTCCTTTACTCTTTTATCCCTATATTCATTTACTTATTTATTTATTTACTTATTTATTTACTTATTGATTTATTTATTTATGTATTTATTTATTTATTTTTTATTTGTGTATTTATTTATTTATATTTTACTTATTTATTTATTTTTTACTTGTTTGTTTATTTATTTTTCCTTGTTTATTTATTTATGTTTTACTTATTTATTACTTTTCATTTGTTTATTTATTTATTTTTTACTTGTTTATTTATCTATTTATTTTTTACTCCTTTACCTTTTTACTTTTTTATTTATTTATTTATTTATTTATTTATTTATTTATTTATTTATTTATTTATTTATTTATGTGTACATACATAGTCTGTGTTCAATTATACAATTACAACGTTCAAGTGTAAAACAAGTATTCATAATTAATTTCTACAATCTGGCATTAGAGACGGCAACACGTGGAGACAAAAAAACTGCCGAAATATATTTTATACATTTCAATATTAACTCATTTTCAATTGTGGATATTCAAATTTAAATCCTTTGAATAACCCGCCATATTATTTACTATATTCTAAACCCATGTTCACTTTGATCAAGTATATTTATTTCATTGAAATGTGCAATTTTAAATATTAAAATCTCTGTAGATTGGAGAAAATAATAAGCATTGGTTTTTTACTTTTTGGATGAAAAACAAATTGTGAAACAAAAAAGTAAGCCTAACTGCGTTTATTTATTTATTTATTTATTTATTTATTTATTTATTTATTTATTTATTTATTTATTTATTTATTTATTTATTTATTCACTTGTTTAATTTTATTTATTTGTTTTTTATTTATTTATTTTTTATTTATTATTATTGTGAGAATAATCTTCTCTTTCCCATAAAGTGGCTTTAAATAAATATTTAGTTTGTTATTTAAGCCACGTGGCAGTATATTTTGTATGTGAGTAGCATTCTCATTATTAAGTGCCTATACAGGCAGACACACGAATAAGTAAATGTAAACACACGAAACGAAGCGGGGAAACGAGTCCTAGCCCTCCTTTCAAAGTGAAACTAGTATGATCCACGTACACCTAACTTGTACTCAAAGTAACCAAACGCAGGACTGTATTATCAGGCAGTAATATATGTCACTTGACGATTTGCATTAGAAGAAGAACAATTGTTTGTATTCATCTGAAGTTCGATTAGTGTAACATGTTACTAAAGGCTGTGTGATGTATCTTGTCTCACTGTGAAAAGAAAGAGAAAGGAGATATATCTTACTTCGTCTGTGTTGTTATGGCGATGGGAGAGTGGAGCGATGCCGTCCATCCATCAAGTGGCGGAAGGGACTAGTTGATACATTCTGTAGCGCAAAATAAAATTAACAAAATATCTCTCTTCGTACTGTGTAGTTCCGTCACTGAGCTTGTCTTTCAAAAAACGGAGTTCCGGCAGCCTGTACAAAAATTACAAGATTTTGAAAGGAATCCTGAAAATTTACAGCCCTCCTATAACCTCCATCCTCATTTGAAGGGACTTGGTTTTATTGCTATTGAGAGAAGATAAACCTTACCAGGTATAGTCAGTGATGTATGCAATGGAGAAGGAACCGAACTGGTCAACATATCTTCTGGCTTAGTTGCCTTATGAGAGATTGCTTATTGATGTCACTTACGAGGTTCAAATCTGTCTCCTAAACAACAAATAGTAATCTACATCCTTGCAGATTATCTGTGCAGTTTGTAACACTGTCATTCAAGTACGAGTGTGGATCGGAAAGTAACGCAAAATAATTTTTTTAACAAAACGTTTAATATGTAAACAAAAATAAAAAATACACAAATGAACTCACATCTTTTAGCTACTTTTCTACATAGGCGCCAAGTTTCTCAATACATTTCCCCATCGTGATACCAGTTTCAATATACCCTGTTCATAGAAGTCCGCCCGGAATGTGACGAATCATAAAGATTCTCATGGCCGTCTGAGAAGAATGCGCACCATCTGGAGGTATTGCTGCAGTCCATACACTTCCCCGTACACGCCAAATATGTCCCTGTGAATTTTAGTCGGGTTATGTCCTTCAGCTCACAGAAATCGCACAACACTTCGCTGCTCTTCACAAGTTGACAACAGTAACATGCACGCTATGTTCGTTGCGTAGTTCACGCTTCTCTCGCTAGAGTTGCACATGCAAAACAAATTGCGTCTGTAGTGAAAACTTTAAACTATATCTTGGTGAAATGTCAACATCCCAACCGCAATACCAAAGCAGAAAATAATTATTCTGTGTTACTTTCCGATCCACCCTCGTAGGTACATTCCAAGAATAATTTCAACCATGCAAGCTACGAAGCCAGCTTGTTTATTGCGTGCAATTCCCTTCCTATCGGCTTGTGTATGCAAGTTTGAAGACTAAATTATAAATGTGAAGCTAATGTACATAAATTTCTCCTTTTATGTCATGCTACGTTACCGCTCGATGTTAGAGGACAATAAAGCACTTGATATGAATATCGGTTGCCTTTATAGTTGATCTCAAAGTGTGGATGAAAGTGCTGTTGTGTCCGTGTTAAAAATCTTTCCATGACTAGAGTTGTTAAGCATCTTTTGAAACGCAACAAGCGCTCAACGCTTGAGGTGTAATGGAATGAAACTACTTTGTTTCGCTTCATGTTGGAACCAGTTTCAGCCGATCCGAACTTGCGTGCTAGTTATTTCTTGAACTACCCCATGGGAAAAAAATCTGAAGGCGTGTATGGAAAGTTACTGGTGATATTTCATTCGAAGATGAAGTGTATGGTGGCTATGATTAAAAAAGTAATAATTCTGATTCTCAGTGTTAGAAATTAAGGCGGTACATCAATATCTAAGCACTATAAAGTTCAATGTGAATTTTTTTCTCAGACACCAGAACGTGTTTTGAACAAAGAATTGTTGTGATATTACATTCACTATCTCTGCCTTCAGAAAGAAAATTCAACTATTGGAAATAATGTATAATTTCCGGTAATCAATTATTAAAAAAGGTCCTAATGAAAAGCACAGTGGAAAAGCCTCTTTACATGGTAAACTTACCAAATATCATCTTATGTCCGGCACAATCTAAGGCCTATATTACACTATCTAATTTCTGTGTCACAGAACATGATACAATTTTTTATGAAATGTATATGATCAAATGTAGGATTTTCAGTATATTACACTACATCAAAGCTTTTATCATACCTTTCATCACAGTTCTAATAATGGATCCACAACAGTTCTATGCTCGTTGCAACTGTAAATGCAGTAATGGTTATTGCATTAATACTAAAGAAAAACTCAAAGAAAAAACGTATTTCGTCGGCTTAAAGTATAAACCTCTTAACTAACAAAAAGGAAATTTTACAGGGGGGGGGGGGGAAACTGAGTAGGCCTATAAATAAACCCTGAAACTTTAGAACCAAATACGAAGTACAGATGGTGAAGTTTCAGAGTTAATTTATACTCAGTTTTTTGTTTGTATTTTAGTAGGTTATTTTCGACGCTTTATCAACATCTTAGGTTATTTAGCGTTTGAATGAGATGAAGGTGAAAATGTCGGTGAAATTAGTCAGGGGTCCAGCACCGATAGTTACCCAGCATTTCCTAATATTGGGTTGAGGGAAAACCCCGGAAAAACCTCAACCAGATAACTTATCTCGACCAGGAATCGAACCCGGTCCACATGATTTCGCAGCCAGACGCGCTAACCGTTACTCCACAAGTGTGGACAGTTTTTTTTCCTTGTAAAATTTACTTTTTTTTTTTTGTTAGCAGGTTTACACTCTAAACCGAAGATTTGAGTTAGAGATTGAGGTAGGGAGAAAAGATACAAACGGAATCCATCAAAGTCTACTGAGGGAACTTCAGTGTGAAGATGTGAAATCCTATATACACTAACAGTCTTACTAATAAACATTGTATAGTTTTTATACTAGACTTATGCAGAGTTGAGACAGAAAACTTTACTAATAAACCATGCATAAGCGATGGACGTATAAACAGCCTGTAACTATACAATGGGAATTGCTTTGCAGTAGTTATATATACGAAACCACTTGTTTAAGCGTTGTATATAGAGAAAAAATGGCCGCCCCTCTAACAGCTGTTCGTATCGACTGTCATTTTATTATGATGGTTGCCTAGTAACCAAAGAAGAACAAACCAAAGAGCACAGAATAATTAGAATAATATTACTGTAGCTTGTACTCTTTGACCAAAATATAGTATGGTAATCGATTAGAGCCAGTTGTACTATCGATACTTAACACGCCACTCTAGAGCGCTCTACCGGATGCAATAGAGAACCTCAGATATTCTATTATCTTTCGTAACGAAGTAATGACGAAACTATGACGTAGCTGTGTAACAGTTATACTGTTATTCACGACGTATGTAGTGATTATTAGTAAGGAATTTACATACGACTTATAAACGAGCTATTCATTGTATAAGTATAAGACAGTTAAACGTCTGTATATAGAGTTTTTATTAGTAAGACCGTAAGTATTTAATAATGGATGATGAAACATTTCATGTGACACATAATGCAATATTAAAAAGTTTTGTGGTTTTCACAGACCATGTGAATGGGTTATTTATGAAAGGGCCTAAGTCATTATTTTGTGAAAATGAGTTTGTAATGTCATAACTGCTCTTTTGGTGTAGATACATCGATTTAGATATGAAGAAACTAAGTTTCAACTCTAAATTCTTTGTAGAATTTGTGATACATTTTTTATTTCAGCCTTAATTTCAAAATTTCGGCTTATAAGCAGGTTTTCTTTAATTGCTAACAATTTGGTATTCAAGACTTAGGCCCTTTCATAAATAACCCATTCATGTGTACTTAATGTCCGCCATTTTCTTTCGTCTCAGTCACAGATTTTATCAAATGTATGATGATGACCATAACTTTTATCACGGAACTATGTCACAGCTAGATGTAATCAAAGATGCTGTATTATACTGTAAAAGATTTTATCGTATATATTATATATTTTATCAAACTTCTGTGACACATAAATTTGATAGTGTACCACAGGCCTAAAGAACATTAAGCCTACATAAAAAGTCACGCAGGAAAATTCAATTTAATTTCTATAAAGTAAAAGCTGTGTCGATGCTATTATATATATAGGTATGTCAGAGTTGCGAGCTACTCAAACTCGTAAAAATCCAAATACAGAGAGCTGAATAGTTATTTACGTATCTCCGTAAGAAAGAGAGTCATTACGTTACAAGTGAGATGTTAAGGCTGGTTCAAAATAAACCGGGAACGGAAACGAGAACGAGAACGGAAATAATGTTAAAATAAATATATTTAAATGTGAGCATTCACAATTGTTAATTGCGAATCCTCAATTTTAATACATTTATTTTAACAATATTTCCATTCTCGTTCTCGTTGTCGTGTCCTTTCCCGATTTACTGTGAACCAGCCTTTACACACGAGCCGTCAGGCGAGTCCGGAATATCGTGACGAGTACAGGCAGGTTCACAATAAACCGGGAACGGAAACGAGAACGGAAATATGGTTAAAATAAACGTATTTAATAATATTTCCGTTCTCGTTCTCGTTGTCGTTTCCGTTCCCGGTTTATTGTGAACCAGCCTTAACCGTCAAAACGCAATCTTAATGAGTTACGTACAATATTTTGTTTCATGCTATATATAAAAATATTTAATATTTGTTTATGTTGGAGATGCACCAAATGTAGGCAGGCAATACGATCATTACAGGGCCCATAGTTCCAGTCACTGAACAAACAGTTGAGTGACTTCCTAGAAGAGTATTAACATTTCATTATGCATAATACATCACATTACCATTATGTTCATAATAATCCTCGAGCTATTTGCTGAATTAAATTGCAACAATAGATTAAAATACTGAGAGACTTAATAACATTCGAAATAACAAAAAAACCTGCTGTAAGTACTAACTATGAATGCTATTTTTAGCCTTAGGAACTCAAAAGCTGATTTAGGTTCATTTTAATGTATACATTCTGGTAATATATTTCCTCATTGAATATCAATTTTTGTGAGTTCCGATTCCAGTTTTAAGATTTCAATTGCTTCACCGCATATGTAAAATGAAGCTAAAATTAATTTTTAACTTGTTAATTAAATGTAATGCAAAATCAGTAAGGATTATGAAAACTGCATTTTTGTAAGCTCCAGGTTTTTACCACGAAAAATACATATTTGCTACTTAATTATTAATCATTTAATGGAATCCATTACCATCATTGCAGGTCATGATTATTTAATGACACACTAAACAAGTTAATTATTGTTCATGGCCGAGCGCTTAGCTTCTCTGCCTTTCACCGTGGCAGTCTGGATTCCAATCTCGTGTGGGTCAAGGTAGAATACTGTGGTGTACTAAGGGGATGCTGGTGCCAAGAGGTTTTACTTGGGGTTCTCCTGTTTTTCCTCACCACCTCGCCGACATTCCTCAATAACACTTCTTTTTACAACAGCAGAGTCCGCATAGATCAGTTTCTATCTGATGCTTTTCCAATTCACTGCGGGCTAAAGTAAGCAGATGCACAATCACCTTTACTTTTTAACTTCGCTGTAGAATATGCCATTAGGAAAGTTCAGGATACCAGAGAGGCTTTGGAATTGAACAGGTTACATCAGCTTCTTCTCTATGCGGATGACGTGAATATATTAGGAGAAAATCCACAAACGATTAGGGAAAACACGGAAATTTCACTTGAAGCAAGAAAAGAGATAGGTTTGGAAGTGAATTCCGAAAAGACAGAGTATAAGATTATGTGTCGTGACTAGAATATTGTACGACATGAAAATATAAAAATTGGAGATTTATCCTTCGAAGAGGTGGAAAAATTCAAATATCTTGGAGCAACAGTAACAAATATAGGCTAAATGACACTCGGGAGGAAATTAAACACAGAATAAATATGGGAAATGTCTGTTATTATTCGTTTGAGAAGCTTTTGTCATCTAGTCTGCTATCAAAAAAATCTGAAAGTTAGAATTTATAAAACACTTATATTACCAGTTGTTCTGTATGGTTGTGAAACTTGGACTCTCACTCTGAGAGAGGAACAGAGATTAAGGTGCTTAGGAAAATATTCGGGGCTAAGAGGGATGACGTTACAGGAGAATGGAAAAAGTTACACAACACAGAACTGCACGCATTGTATTCTTCACCTGACATAATTAGGAACATTAAATCCAGACGTTTGAGATGGACACGGTTTGTAGCATGTATCGGCGAATCCAGAATTGCATATAGAGTGTTAGTTGGGAGGCCGGAGTGAAATATTAAAATGGATTTGAGGGAAGTGGGATATGATGATAGAGAATGGATTAATCTTGCTAAGGATAGGAACCGATGGCGGGCTTATGTGAGGGCGGTAATGAACCTGCGGGTTCCTTAAAAAGATCTGTTTTTGTTATTTGTTGTAAGGCCTAAAGCCTCGTAGTATATTTTTATATAAGGTCACAACTAAATTAAGGGCAGGCAACACTATAATTGGCTCATTCTCTTATCTGGTCGATGCCTCCCATAATATCATACTAGGAAATTATTTTTCTTTGTGTTTCTAATATCAGATCTTTGGAAAAGGTCCGCGATAACATTACAGCTGCTAATCCAGGAAGCTGCGCGGCTGTAGCTTGATCTCTATCTGTAATCGTTTTATATTCAATGTTAATTAACACGCCAGGGAAGGTCATTGTAAAAATAAATGAACCTACATTGTTAGCAGCAGCAGCAAAGCAAGAGCAACACGTCGGCTTGTTTCGAAGGCGTATGAAGTTCTATCACCTCCGCGCAACTCACATTAAATTTAGGTACGAGATGAAACCTGGAGAAATTATAAAGTTTATGTAGAAGGGATTTAGAGCGGAAATTGTTCAAAGGTACGAAAGAGAGAGCGAGATAGATTCCAGTGAAGCAAGTGAGATTTGAGGGAAAGATAGTTTAGACAGCGATTTAGGACCGCCTTCATATCAGGCGCGAACTCTAAACAAATACAAAGAGGTTTAATTAATTCGAATGATTTTGAAAGGATTGCTTGAATTCAATACGTAATATATCGTATTCTTAGCGTTCATAAACACTAGAACAATATAGGAATATAATTCAAGCCGTTCTTTCCAATGTGAAATAAATTCAAAGTTATTTATTTTTCATGTTTTGCTTTCATAAAATAGTTTATAGGTTTTCTCAACTTATAGCAAATATTTTAGTCTCAACACGTCTTATACCCAATGTGCTTTTTTTCTGGAAAAAAGTTTACCGGAACTCTATCACTCGATCACATTATACAACAAAAACGTAGGTTTAAAAATAATAGGCCTACATACCTTATATTACAATAAGTTCCAAATGGAGCTCATCCATTTTAAGCATAACGGAAATTTTGCGATTTCGAGCTATAGTTTCAGGATCAATAACGGAAGATGGCAGCACTAGATTGGCACGAGTTACTTTCGCACCAACGATAATAATGAGAAAATGTAAACTCTTGGACTCCGCAGTGGCGGCAATTTTAATTTTCAATTTTGCTTATAAAATATATCTCGTTGGAATTTGTAATGGTAAAAAGTTTACCGGAACGCGTTCCGGACTGTTCCGGCTGAAAAAAATCGCTGTGTGCACACACATATATATATATATATATATATATATATATATATATATATATATATATATATATGGTAGGTAGATGAGGGTAATTGTAAACAAATGTGAGAAATACAAAACTGTCAATATAAAAATTTTAATTCGGGAGAATATTTAAATTAACATGTTGGCTAACCTACAAAGCAGTTTGGCGCCAAATAGGAGTAACTGCTTAGTTGTGAACGAGTGTTCTGTAAAAGTTTACAAAAAAAGTTGAAAAAGAATTTTACTTCACCTTAATTTTTGGCTTTGTAAGTAAACGTACAGTTCTATTTTTTAAGAATATAATAATAATAATAATAATAATAATAATAATAATAATAATAATAATAATGATTTATTTTAGCTGGCAGAGTTAAGGCCGTAAGGCCTTCTCTTCCACTCAACCAGCAAAAAGTGTATATACATATGCATGAACTTACAAAGAATCCAACAATTTGATTTAGATGAGAGTTACAAGTATACAAAAGTTATTTACAAATTAAACAACAAAATACTATGAACTATTAATTAA
This sequence comes from Periplaneta americana, assembly GCF_040183065.1. Classification (NCBI taxonomy): domain Eukaryota; kingdom Metazoa; phylum Arthropoda; class Insecta; order Blattodea; family Blattidae; genus Periplaneta; species Periplaneta americana. The sequence continues at coordinate 99,232,041 of NC_091133.1, forward strand.
ACACTGTAATAAACTGTGTAGCAGAATTAAACTAAAATACATAGAATATTAATATATTTCAAATAATATTAGATAATAGAAAGAGATTATTACGAGACAATTAAAATACAGCACAATCAGGATGATGTCTAAAGAAAAAAGTAACAATGTAGTCAGTGATAGTTTAAATCAGTATGATTGGAGTGAAATGCTAATAAGGTTATCTTTTAAACTGTTCTTAAAGGTGTTTATTGTCTTGCATCCCCTAATACTTTGTGACAAGGAATTCCATTGACGCGAGGTGGATATTGTAAAAGATGATGAATAACAAGATGTTCTATGAAGAGGTATACTTAGCGTGCCACAGATAAGTGATCTGGTATTTACGTCGTGGTTAGAGTATTTTTATGAGTAATGTATAGTAGTTAACATTTATTACAATGGTTTTGAGATCTCCAATAACCTCAGTTCATTAAATTATGATGTGTTTACATTTGCCCCATAGTTTTAATTGCTTGAGGGTAATTGTAAACATGTTTTACTATGGTTACATTTCGTGCTTTTCAGTAATCAAAGAGACTCCCCCCAACTACACTGTAGAGAATTTAGAGAGGGTTGTCACAGATGTGAGAAATAGTAACTACAGTTATCGTGAAGCTCAGGAGAGGTACTGAGTTCCTATATCGTCATATATCATAGGTTAAAGGGACGAACTGTACCAGTGACCAAAATTGGAGTTGGAAGGACTACAGCTCTTTCTTCTGAAACAGAACAAAAAATGTTCAGTGTCTGATAGCCCATGCGAAAATTGATGTTTACAATTACCCCGTCTGGAAGGGGTAAATGTAAACAGGTGGGGTAAATGTAAACTAGCAAATAAAAGATGAATATAGTCAACTTTATTATTTTAAACCCATTTTCAGGTAAAAGAAAGCTCTAAAATTACACAATGTTTCTTTGTCATATACATATATACAGAGTGTTTAAAAAGTGTCGCATATTTTTACAGGAGGTAGCATTAGTCGAAACTAGAAAGAAGTTCCTACGTAGATTTCAATATTCTATGAAAAGTAGTAATTATTTCAGCATCTATCTCGATTTCCACCTGCCACATTCATTTTATTTCTGAAATCTTCTTCTGTTCGAGTCACTTATTGTTCTTCTTCGTCTTCTTTTTCTTCTTCCTATTCTAGGTTTATCAGCCTGTTCCACCAGATAGGGAATCGCTCCATCTCCTTTTAGGTCTTCCAAGATTTCTTCTCCCTCTTGGAACTCCATCCCTCACTCTTCTTACCATTCGACTCAATGGCGTATTCCATTCATCCCTTCTTCTAGCAGTCCACTCCTCAATAGATTGAATATTGCAGATATCTCTTATTTCTGTATTTCGTACTCTATTCAATTTAGTTTTACTTGCTATATTTCTTCAAACTTTCATTTTTGTGACATTCATCATTTCTTTTGTTTTTGTTGTGTCTGATCTAGTTTCCACTGCATAAGTCATGATTGGCCTCACCACTATTTTATATATTTTGGTTTTCGTTTTTCTTTTTAAGTATTTATTTTTCCAGATGAAACTACTAAGATATCCTGAAACAGCTGTTGCGTTATTAACTTGATCCCGCACTTCTTCCTTTAAACATCCATCACTTGTTGTCGACCTGGTTGGCGAGTTGGTATAGCGCTGGCCTTCTATGCCCAAGGTTGCGGGTTCGATCCCGGGCCAGGTCGATGGCATTTAAGTGTGCTTAAATGCGACAGGCTCATGTCAGTAGATTTACTGGCATGTAAAAGAACTCCTGCGGGACAAAATTCCGGCACATCCGGCGACGCTGATATAACCTCTGCAGTTGCGAGCGTCGTTAAATAAAAAACATAACATAACATCCATCACTTGTTATCTTTGCTCCTAGATAGTTAAAACTCATAACCTGCTTTAGTACATGTTGATTTAATTGTAGTTTATATCTTAACGGATATTTATTTACTGTTAAAACCTTTGATTTTGATGCATTTATACTTATTCCATATTTATCACAAGTCAGTGAAAAACAATGTAATAAAATATGTAAGTTATCGTCTGAATCGCTAATTAGAACATCATCATCTGCATAAGCAACTAAATTTATTTCTCCTGTATCCATTAAGTATCCCGGCTTGCAGTAGCGGCTGGTGGTCAAAATAATGAGTGTGCTACAATCTCTATATCGGCCTACTGTATACACTTGTATGTATTTATCTTAATTTGAGACTCTCCTAGTAACGAATATGAAGTTCATACGACGTTCCTTCCTACTGCAGAACTTGTCAATTACCCTGGTGTTAAACCCCTCCATCTTGGACATCATACTCTTTTCTATTGACAGTATTGCAAGAACAGTGAGGTGATCCTGGGACATAGTGTTCCTTAAAAACGTTTTTATACGTTTCAAGCAAGAAAAACATCTTTCTGGCTCAGCAGTGGTCATTGGTGTTGTAACCGAAATATTTAACAACTTCGTTAATTCACAGAATGGATCCTGTAAATTGTTGGAGACTATGTAGGCCTATTGTAACAATTGAACAGCTCCATCTATATGTCGGAAGTCGGGTCTTCCGTATAGAACTCCCAAGCAGTGGCGATTTCTCTTAAGGAGCACAGGAGCAGTGCACCACCTCTTCAAATAACACATGTTTTTAAAGTTATATCAATGGGCTGCAGTAGACTATGTGAGCGACATAATTTTTTATTATAATACTATGTAAAAATAACACTGCATGTGTACTGTTCTTGTTGACGCCTGGGACTTAGTTTACCGCTCGACACTTGCGGCACACTGTTCCATTCGAGCATGCGCAGTAGTACTGTTTCACTGGCAGGCTTTGGAGCATGGTGTGGAGACAGTACATTGTGCGTAGGAGGGGTTAGGAGCACTTTCAGATGTGTTCTCAAGCTCGTTCCATCATAAATGTTACAATGAATAGTATGCAAAATCTTTTAAATGTGTAATTTTCTGTAAGACCTTTACACGAAAAGATCAAAATAAAGAAGAAGGATAGACCTACACATGAATTAAAATTATAAGTGACGAAGAACAGTAATAGAGAAGTGACTAGAAAATTTAACATTCGGCCTTATGAAAAATGCAATATGCGGCTGCAATATAAAAGACGCTGTACTGTATTTTGATTTCCTTGCCTGTTGTTCAACGGCGAACATTTATTGACAAAAACAAGCATGTTTTATGAATTTTATTTATTTTTCTGTTTGAATTTAGGAATTTGCGTAGTAACTAAATAATTTTGATTATAGTTCTGCAGGTATGATTGATTTGAAGCACATGAATAAAAGAATTAAAAAACACAATTCTTCAGCTGCACACATCAACAGTAATGTTAAATTAGCAATGTTGGCTCAAACAAACATAGACATAATTGGATTCAATTGGATTGTTGAACTTCACAATGATAAAGTTACCAAGAACAGCTGATATGTGCGTGCGGTATTGTGGAGCTTTTGAGTTGGCTTTAAGAGGTCACGACGACGGAAATTCATCTTTAAACGCTACCGGTAGTATTTTTTTTTTTTGGGGCCTGATCAATTTCAGTTGTGAATTAGACCCACTTTTAAGGAACATTTGGAAAGAGGAACAGTGTTTAAGAGCACATAAATATAGAACGAAATCTTTCAAGTCATTTTGGATGTATGCCACGATGAGATTTCAAAGAAATAAAGAAAGTTGCTGACTTTTTAGCAGTTAAGGCTGATGAGACGACACACGTATCGAATGTTTGTGAACGTGTGAACGTGTGTTATAAAACGCAATATAGCGAAAACAATATTATTTACGGTGTGCTGCAATAGAAATTGAACACTTTACTTTGATATTACTGGGGCTACATAGGAAACTGATTAACTGCAATTTCTTGACTAACAAAATTATGTAAATCTGTACCTACGTAACATATGTTAATAGTTATGTCGTAGTTAGTACCTATAATAATAATAATAATAATAATAATAATAATAATAATAATAATAATAATAATAATAATAATAATGATAATAATAATAATAATAATAATAATAATATCATCATCATAATAATCATAATAAATATTTGTGCACCACCAGGATTATTTATCACCACACGCCACTGCTCCCAAGTTGTGTCTTTAACACTCTTTGTTCAGTACACTATAGCTGTTGACAGCAACAAGTTCGCGTTTAGGAAAATTATGCGAAAAATTGTCAAAACATTTGCTGTTTAACAATTTTGTTGCGTCTAGGTAGCTTAAAGGCTGGAAACGAAAAGTAGTTTCCTGAATATAGTCACATACTTCCTTGGCTTCAATTTTCGGGGATTCCATTTTCCGTCGCTTGCTGACTGATTCAGGAGGAACCTCAAAAAATAGGTAGATGGCAGCAGCAGTCGGACATTTCAATTACCAAATTCATTGTACATAGTTCCGAGTTCTTCCACAAACAAGCATTCTTTGGTTAGGCTTTACTTTTGCAATCTCCAAGCTGTGTTGTGCTGAAGCTGACTACAGCACTTCCCCGCGTAAAAATAGCCAATCAGAGCAGTGATTTCAGCTTCGCACATGCGCATTAATTGTCTACATCCTCATGTAGAGTTTTGAGTAGCACAACGTACCCCCTGAGGGACCAAAGAGGGAAGAGCGAAGACTAAACACTCTATAACGCGTCATGAACATAACTGCGGGAAATTGTCAAATGACAGATCAATTATTATGTTATTTCAAATACATTATTTGAGCAAAAATTATCATTGTGCTGTAGCACTGTAGCACATAAGGACGGGCCGCCCCTGCCGGCTTGTCTCTTAATTTTTGCATGATAATAGTACATTATGCAACGAGCCTATAATGGTAGTAATTAAGACGCGAGTATGTTTATGAAACTCGCTTGCGCTCGTTTCATAACTTTCATACAAGCGTTTTTAATTACCATTATAGTCAAGTTTCAAACGACTTTTTATGCTCGACCATATTGATTTTTTCCGGCAATTAGTGAAATGAATTTGCGGGAATGTGCTTTGTGAAAGGCTGGAAGATGACGGTGAATTGATGTTAATTTGTGTGTTGTTTTTTTTCGACTGAGTTTAATATTGTCTAATCTCGCGCTAGTTGTTTTTCGATTGCATATCCGAGAATAATCGATACGTGCGCTTTCATATTGCTACAATGGTATTTTATGATTGGTGGAACGCCTGAACTTTAATGAATAGGATCCACACCTGTGGAGTAACGGTCAGCGCGTCTGGCTGCGAAACCAGGTGGCCCGGGTTCGAATCCCGGTCGGGGCAAGTTACCTGGTTGAGGTTTTTTCCGGGGTTATCCCTCAACCCAATATGAGCAAATGCTGGGTAACTTTCGGTGCTGGACCCCGGACTCATTTCACCGGCATTATCACCTTCATATCATTCAGACGCTAAATAACCTAGATGTTGATACAGCGTCGTAAAATAACCTAATAAAATAAAATAAATTAATGAATAGGTATACTTTAATGAGGTCCATTAAAGGGCTGCTACCAGGTGTATAATTACTAAATTTCGGCATGGTCGATCATAAAATCCATTAAAATATTAAAAAGTAGTGGAATTAGTGAATCTCCTTGTCAGATGCCTTTATTTAATTTAATTTCTTGTGTAAATGTTCCATAGACTTTAATATTTGCCTTATTTCCTTATTTCTATTAATAAAATCAATCCTTTAGGTACGTTTAGTTTATCTAAATCGACTTATTGGTTACGGTATATTCAATCTTGTAAATCAACATATAAACCCACAAACTAGTTAACTGGAAAGCTTTGTTCCTGTTTAAATCAGGTAACCAGAAGTTATCCTCTGTCTGAGCATTTCAGTGACGAATGTCGAGCCGGTAGTCTACACAGCGGGCGGTATTCTCATCTTCCGATTCTGAGGCAGCTTTTAGTGATGACTACTCTAATGATTCGTGCAGCCGTTCTACTCCTCGTGGACAACGCACATATTCAGTTTATCCCCACTGTTTGAACGGCGGTTACGGAGTCTCCCTCACACAGTATATCTGCTCGCCTTGTTTACTTTAGAACGCTCTGTAGTCTAGGTGTGCCTGAAGCAATTTTTAAACGCCTCCTGCTGTATGTACAAAAGAGATGCAAAGCAAACAGCGTTTAATACTATTCACATATTTGTTACATCAACTTAATTATAAGGTATGGAATGCTAATTGAGTGGTTTCAGCAGTGCCGATCAAAGTAATAAATACGCATAAACTATATTATTAGTGCGTAAAGTGAGCCTTTAAAAAACTAGTGCGTAAAAAAGTAAGCAATCACTTTAGACACTGCTATTCATTTTACGCACTTCCAAAGAAAATATAATATTCATTGTACAAACTTCATTCAGTAAGAAATTAATGCATTACTTTGATCTTTCATTACTTTAATACGAGGCGCATCCAGAAAGTAAGTTTCCATATTTTTTAAAAAAAAGAACACACACTTTCAGGAAAACATTTATTGGCAACAGGTACAGCAAAGTTTCAGCTATTTTTCAACATAACCACCATCAGAATTGAGACACTTGTCGTATCGTGGGATCAACTTTTGTATCCCTCTGTCGTAGAACTCTGCCGCCTGTGAATGGAACCAGCGTGTGACAGACGTCTTCAGCTCTTCGTCGTTGCCAAAACGCTCACCGGAGGACAGGAATTTCTTGAGGTGCAAGAAAACGTGAAAATCGCTCTTCATCATGGACACTTTGACGACCTTCGGAAAACTGCCTACACCAGCGACGCACCATCTGCTTGCTCATGATGTTCGGCCCATAAACCTGACAGAGCTGCCGATGAATTTCAATTGGCGCAATGCTTTGTGCATTAAAGAACTTCCATTTCGGATCACTACTGCCATGCTACTGGCACCAGGCGGGACCTGTCCGGCTGGCATATGATTGATACGTCATAGATCTGTTACGCATGCGCAATTGACACGGCTAATTACGTTTACTTTCAAGGGGAAAAAATCGGGAAACTTACTTTCTGGATGCGCCTCATATTACATGTATCACAAGTAAGTAACAAATTTAACATTCATATTTACATTCTAGCCATTATTATTCCGAAGTTTCATCCAGTACACATTGTAACAAGATTTATCATTCAACTGTTCCTAACCGCTTTGTTGATTATATGGCTGGTTTAGACGGCCACGAAATCGTGAACATGAATAAACAGGCTGTCATTCCATGAATACTTACTTCTTATTGGTTCTGAGTTCAGACGGCCATGATATTGTGATCTTATGACCTTTCCAACTTAAAATATTTATTTAATGTAAATTTGTGCTATCGTAGAAAAAACCTTTTATGGCACACACTCGTGCCAAAAAGATAACCTCTACGAACTTGTCTCATAAATAATTATTTTTTAGTAATTCTCACCATACTATTTATAGTAAATATTGTCCAAACTTATGAAATTTTGCAGGCTTATGGACACCATGCCCTAGATCAGTTTTAAGGATCCATTTTGTGTACGTTTGTTTGTGCACCAAATAATAATTGTTTATTTTTGTCACGAACTTCTACTCCCATTCAAAGTATAGTAACCACTAGGTAACAACTAGTGTCCACAAAGGACTCATTGATACTGAATTCCTTGGAACTAATTTAAGCCATGTATAGGGTGATTGACGAGGAAAGGTAAAAAATTTAGGATACGATATCTTAGGCCATTTTGAGTGAAAATGTTCATATGAACATAGGTCCGTTTTCGAACGATTGCGGAGCTAGATGCACTTTTTTGGTAAAATGTCTCGGCCCAATGTGAATCAGACGTTATCATATGCTGCTGACGTGAAACAAGGTCACCGATGAATGACGTAACATTAGAATCTGCATTGTGAGCGATGTAGATAAGAGAAGAGAAACAAACCGGGTGGTGGAGCATTACAAATGTCACAACAAATACGCTATCACTTATCGATTCATAGCAGTTCAGTCAGCTACCTACAGTACAGTAGTTATACAGGTACAGTTATCGGAAGTGTTAAATTGTGTTTTTCAAGATGCCTTATAAATTTTCGACTGCAGAATACGCCGATATTGTGTATGTTTATGGTTTGCGCGTTGGAAGTTCCTTGCGTGCTGTCGCTGAATATGAACGACGCTTTCCGAACAGAAGGGTACCATATCGAAGAGTATTTACTGTCTATGGGGTTGGACGAAATACTTGGTATAGCAAAGGAACGGGGAAACGAGAGAGGCGCTAATCGACCTATTTTGGATGAGGCATAAAGACAGCCACGTGCAACTCTCCCGAGCGATGAGCGCGATTTACACCGAGCGCAACAGTGCGTTGAAGCAGAAGGAGGTACCTTTGAAAATGTGCGAAAACATCGACCCCGACTTCTAGAATATTAAGTATATATGCATACGTGAATACAAACTTTAAATTTGTCCGTTATCTGTCTCTAAATGCGAGTTAGTACAATGGAATCTCAGAAGTTTTTGTGAAATCAAAGAGCCATATCTTCGTAACCGTTCGAAAACTGACCTTTATTCATATGAACTTTTTCACTCAGAATGACTTCAGAATTTACATCCTAAATTTTTTACCTTTCCTCGTGAATTACTCTGTATAGTATTTGTCTTCCAGTGCTTCATTTTATGGTGTATGCTCTAACAGACACCACTTAATAAATTATTAAAGCAGACATACAATGTCTAATATCAGTTTCATGTTACACTACTTCATACTACGTTTTAGAGCGAATAAGCACAACCACTTTTCTTCTCTTTTGCAGTAACTGAAGAGTAAATATTCTGACCCACTACCACTTTCCATTTGAGAGAGCAACGTTCCTTAGTGTCTGAAGGTGAAACTAAATGCAGTTCTCGATATCCACTGGGCAAGAACTCGTTGGGCGAAACGAAGCTTTGATGTGTTAAAACAGTCCATCTTTGTAGTTTGTGCTCAAAGAAAATGCGGGCGTATGTAGAGTGGAGACAGAAAAAGTCTAATTAGGTTCAAAAAATTAAGGTAGTAATCAGATATGAATATGACGCTACAATACAGTGCTGACTGTATACAAAGCATGGGAGAGATAATCATAAATAGCTTCGTGGATTAAATATTTCGACCTGTTTTATCTTAGAGAGTAAAGGAAAAAAACAGACCGTTTCATCGTTTTCAGAGGGGTCACGTTATCTTTTTCCATTTCCTTTTTAATGTAAGAGCCTTAGTGGAATTCTGCATGGAGAAATTCTTCTTATATAATAATTACTTATGTATGGGTTTTTCTGCGCACAATATTTCCCAAGGGCAGAGGTATACAATTCCCACGACAAATTTAATACTAACAGATGTCCTAATTTGAAGCTATGATTTTTCTACAGCTAAATAAGACAGTACCCGAAGTAGAACCACATTAAGTTCATTACTTTTTAATTTGGCAGGGAATATATTCTCACGTATGTTCACATTGCACATAATAGCGGAAAAGTCACATTAAACTGTTATAAATAAATGTAAGGTTAGTAATATCTTGAAAACAACGCAAATAATTTTGAGCCAGCAATTTAATAACACTTACAAATGACTTAAATAATTCGGAAGTTCATTGCCGCCCTCACATTAGCACGCCATCTGTCCCCATCCTGAGCAAGATTAATCCAATCTCTAGCATTAGATCCCACCTCGCTCGAAACTACTTTATTAATTAGTATCCTCGCAACTACATCTCGGCCTCCCCAAAGCTCTTTTTCCCCTCACCCTCAGTTCTTCCAAGTAACATAGGCCTATATTTGTTATTGTTGTTGTTTAGTCAACTGTCAGAAGGCAGGTTTGAACCTCATAAGTGACACCAATAAGGCATCACACATGAGAAAACTAAGCAAAGAGATAATGGGGTAGGTTGGCCAGTTCCTTTCCACTGGGTTTCTGAAGTCTTGTCAGTCCACTCGAGGTTTGTGGATAAAAAGGGAAAAATTGAGACGGTGTCGAGTGAAGTTACCGGGTAGCTCAGTCGGTAGAGCGTTGGTTCGCTAAGCCAAAGGTCCAGGAAGCGATACCCGGCCTCGGAACAATTTTTTCCCTTGAAATTATTCAATTCTGCTTCACAGGAAGCTTTACCTGATAGCTAGATTTACATAATATTTCATTGCATTCGAATTAATTACCCTACCAGCGTCCTTAGAAGCATCTACTATTAACTGTTAAATCAGATGCAAAACTATGGGAGACAAAAATGACTTCAATAATAATTGAAGATATCATATGTCACAAAATAAATATAACATTGAAATTTTAAAATAAATTATTGTTACGCTGACATAATAATAATGATGATAATAATAATAATATTAATAATAATATAATAATATATATATATAATTTATTTCCAAGAAATAGTCTGCCCAGGCATCCTGGGTTGCCAAAAACACAGAATAACACACATATAAGAATAATAACGATTACAGTAAAATAGATGAGTCAAATTTAAATGTGAACTAGGAGCTTAAATTTAAAAAATAATAAATTTGTACATATATTGTAACAATCACACACTAACGGATAGAAAGAGGGGGGGATTATGATATTCCGTATAAATGATTTTTCAGAATCACCACAGACCCTTTAATGCTAGAAGTAATTATTTTTGGAATAATAATAGTAATAATAATAATAATAATAATAATAATAATAATAATAATATTCAAAATATAAGCTTATAGCTTATAATTTCCCATTACATATTACAAATTTTAATTAATTAGTAAAACAATGTGTCACATGAATTACACACTATCACATATAAGCTCAATGTGTCACTACTTTAACCCAATATTTTCTATATCTTCATGAATTCAGTCCCATTCGTGATCAGGAAATAATAATAATAATAATAATAATAATAATAATAATAATAATAATAATAATAATAATAATACATATTTATAAATTCTACATAAATACCATATAAATTCTCACAATTTACTAGTATATAATGTTTTTTTATTACTGGTTTGCCACCATCATATAATCCGTTCTCATTTTAACCTTTGTTTTAATGAAATTTCAGAGCACATTCTCTCACAGTTATTCAACTATTTCTGGGACTCCATATTTTGGAAAAGTAAGAATATATACATGAGAATTATTTGATGTTCTCAGAGATACTTCAGAACGAATAGATTTCCATTCCGTTCATTTCATTACTTTGCTTGATATTTGTGTCATTCTTCCTTAAAAGAGATTTCAATATTTTACAGCGAACTACTTCAGTACTTGTGTACTTACTTACCTACTGGCTTTTAAGAAACCCGGAGGTTCATTGCCGCCCTCACACAAGCCCGCCATTGGTCCCTATCCTGAGCAAGATTAATCCAGTCTCTACCATCATATCCCACCTCCCTCAAATCCATTTTAATATTATCTTCCCATCTACGTCTCGGCCTCCCCAAAGGTTTTTTTCCCTCCGGCCTCCCAACTAACACTCTATATGCATTTCTGGATTCGCCCATACGTGCTACATGTCTTGCCCATCTCAAACGTCTGGATTTTATGTTCCTAATTATGTCAGGTGAAGAATACAATGTGTGCAGCTCTGCGTTGTGTAACTTTCTCCATTCTCCTGTAACTTCATCCCTCTTAGCCCCAAATATTTTCCTAAGAACCTTATTCTCAAACACACTTAATCTCTGTTCCTCACTCAAAGTGAGAGTCCAAGTTTCACAACCATACATTTCAGTACTTGTGTTTTAAATTAAAATATTGTATAGTCAGAATAGCGTCCTCTGCAAGAGAATTAACTTTTTAAAGGCTAACAACATACAGAAACTTCGATTTTATTGGGGATTGAAGCCATGTAAACTTTGACTCATCACAGATAGTGAAAAACATTATTTTAATCCTCATAAGGGAATATACTGAATTCATGAAATTATTTCATGCTCGACCATGCCGAAATGTAGTAATTATACACCAGGTAGCAGTCCTTTAATGCATGTCATTAAAGTACACCTATTCATTAAAGTTCAGGTTTTCGATTATTCTCGGATATGCAATCGAAAGACGAGGGAAACGTCATAGAGGCTGGAAATCCAATATTGTCGCAGAAGGTTATGTTCTGTTACTATAATAATTAGCGTTAATTGTAAATAATATTCAAATAAATTCAATTTGTCATCTCGTTTTTCAATTCCAAATCAATTTCCAGGTTATATCAAAATTAGTTCATGTTATTCTCTAGATTACATCAAGGTCAATGGCATTATTGTTCCTCGGAAAAAATCAATACTTTCACGTCTGCGCGCATCTCACAATTTACGAGCTATGCACAAGGTCACTAACTATCTTCAGTCAGATACGAATAAAATGAATACTTCTGAATAATTTCAAGTTAGAAATATGGTCGAGCATAAAAAGTCCTATGAAACTTGCCTTTAATGGTAATTAAGACGCTCGTATGAAAATTATGAAACTCGCTTGCGCTCGTTTCATAAACAAGCCTACTCGCGTCTTAATTACTATCATTATAGGCACATTGCATAATGTACTATTATTTCACTCGTTTTATGTAATCGACACGGAAGGCCAATATTGCGTTGACGGAATAATCAAAGACAGATGGTGAAACTAAAATTTCCATTCCCACTGTAGCTAACCACAGAAAACGATGGCCGCTGTTGTGGCATTAAGTAACAAAACATATTATCCGAGACACAAGGCACCACGGAAGTGCCATGAAATGGTTCCCAGAGAGTATGTTAAGTAAAAAAAAAAGAAAAATATTTGACAATAAAATTAAAAAGTACAGAGGAAAAAGATCCCTAGCTACTTCAATAAATTCTTAAATTGAATGCATTTTACAAATATTTTTTTTCAATGGAATTTGTTAAGTACCATTCTTTTTTCATCCAGTGTTAATGTATAGTAAAGGAATAAATTGGAAACAGTTTGTATTATACTTTACACAGTATGTACTTAAATCATAATCATCCACTTCAAGATTTAGGCCTGCTGGCCTTTTCAGTCTTCAAGGAAATAAAGTTTGTTTCTCCACCTGTTCGCCATATTGCTATCAGTCCGGCTATTCTCTTGAAAAATCACTAATCAGTAATTAAATTTGCCCTCGTTCCTTTATGGTAAGTTTGGTAGTGGGGCTACCATCTCGCTGCCTCCAAACATGCAGGGCATCTTCTTAGGGTTGCTCTCATTAAAAGTACTGCCTTCTCCACGGCTGATGAGCTGCGTCTGCCCGTTGTGGACTACTCTTAGCTCCCCCTCGCCTCTTGCTTGGCAATTAGCTAGTACAGGGACATCATTTTATTTTTACTTCAATTTTTATTGTACCTGAGTTTTTGAATGTACTTCACTCCCACCCCTTCTACTAAGGAAGTCCCAACTCCAACAGAACCAAGACCGCAGATAGTAAGCAGTACTGAGTTACTGAGTATAGTACGTTCCAGAAATATGTTCGCGTTTTCCAGTGACGAAAGAGCTTTCAATATTGAATCGTATTTTCGCACAGGTACTGTCCGTTTGCCTACGTCGCATCCCGATTTCCCCCACCTGCTTCTGCTCGCCGCTCTATAGCTCTTTTCTGAAAACATTAATTTCTCTTAGGAATTGGAAGTTTACGTAATATTACACAGCTGTTTAATTTAACTTAAATAAAAGGGCCTCGTTAAGTAATTAACTGTCACGTGATTTCCTTCCTTTCTACAATCCTGCGGCATAACCACTTGGACGGACAGTAGATAGCATGTCTGAGTAATTTTATATTTTCGGGTCGGGCAGAAGTGAAGATTGAATTTACAGTACGTAGAGTAGGTACAGAATTATTTCAACATGAGTTACTAGTACGAAGGACGAAACTGGCGATTGGAATTAGATGCAATAGTCTGTAGTGTGATAATATGCACAAAAGAACTGAAGCCTGTATCGAAATGAACGGCCACCATTTTCAAAATTGTGTTTAAATATTCATATTATGATTATTTTTCAATTTAACTTCTTTCTCTATATTGTACGCTAATGTGCTGTAGAGAGTATAATATACACTGCATAATGAATACGTTCGCATGGATAACTCACATGGTGAGTAAAAACACTTATTCTTAATACAGTACTGTACTTTGATTAAAGAAAAACCTAATGAAAATGATCAAACTCAAAATCGCGATATTTCCTAGTTTACGTAAATGGATGAACTACTTTTCTTCCTTCCTATACCTAGTAGAGTGATTTGTATTTTACGCCAGTATCATCGAACTCCAGTCTTGGAGGGGGGAGCAAGCGGTGTTTCCGGTTCTCTAAAGGTATAGACAGGTTAATATTAAAAATGTTAGTAAAAATAAAATGATGTCCCTATATAATCAGCTCCCTTGACGTATCCGTCTGCTTTATTGTGTATTGAACACTCTCACCGCGATAAGGTGAAGTATGTATTTATTTACACTGCAAGTGGGCAAGCACCCGGTGGCAGTGGTATACACAATATAAACAATACACAAAAAAATGATAAGCAACACACAATAAATTTACAATACACAATACAATTTTATATACAATACAATAAGAATACACAATACAATAAAAATACACAATATAATTTAACACAATAATAATAAAACATAAATAAAATACCTAATTTTACATTACAACTTACATAATTATGTATTGGCCCTACATAAGTTTCAATAGTCTTTCACTTTATTCTCATCTCACTCACTGTAGTGGCACTATGACGCATTTCACTGACACTTTAGGACACATTTCACTGACACTATAGAACACATTTCATTGACGCTATAAATTATCACTGATCGGAACTATTCACTGCACTGTAAAACCATAACTCCACTGACTCACCTCGCTTCACTGATACAACAGTTCAAATAAGTCAAATAATTACAACCTTATGCATACTGTACTTATAAACAGAACTACATTTAAACTAAACATTTCAAGTCTAAGGCCCTCTTACACGCTATTTTTAAATAATTTACAATTCAAACCAAGGAAGTAACTCGTCAGGCTAAATAAATACATGTCACCTTAAAAAATTAAATGTTAAATGTCACCTTAATTTTAATTTGCACTTGATACAGAACTTTTTAAATTATTCTTGAAACTCCTTAAGGAAGGACAGCCCTCAAAGACCGCTGCAGGTAGGTCATTCCAATCATTTATAGTTCTATTTAAAAATGAGAATTTACCTACATCCGTTTTCTGTTTCCTACATTTGATTTTAAAATCATGATCGTTCCTACCATAGTACGTTGGCTTTTCTAACCGAGCCGTTATGTCTACCCATGCTTTCTGACCTAGATATACTCTATACAATGATACACGTTCTTAAATGCTTACACATATTTCAGGGAATAGGATATAGTCCGGTTCAGTTTATTGAATATCCTAATGGTAAAACCTAACCATTCCCCCCCCCCCAATTACTAGATATGCTAGTGGATTATGGTGGTTTCCTAGTTTGCATTTTTAATTTTCTTTGTCAACTTCGTTTCCAATTTCAGTACTGAGAAATACTACAACCAGTAGTGACATTCTAACCGTTATGTTGGCAGCAGTGACAGCAATTGTCAGTAGTGCAAATTATGAGAATTCAAATTATTCTAGATTTCTGAGCCGATTACTGTAAGCTAGCGAAATTTGAACATACTAATAATTACTTAATATCAGTATTAATACATAACAGTTATTTTGCGTGTTGCGTTGCGTTGTGGTTACAATTCAAGATTATAGTCAGGTATGTGTTAATAAATATAACAAACGCTGTGATATATGCACTTGGGTAATCGATAGAAATACAATTCCACATTTTAATTAATTTCTCTCGTTTTTTAGATTTTTATTACAATAATGTCAAAGAGAGGAAATACCATGATAATAACTACTCCAAGACAGAAAGCGTGTGCCATTCAGAGTACGCTACGCTTCAGGAATCTATAGTTCATATAGTGAATAGAAGGATAAATATAATGAAGAAGAAATTATGCATAGGGAGACATCACTTATAACTAGAATAGCAAAATTATTAGGAGTAAGTATTCCTAAGCATATATTTCAAAGTGGCATTCGGTTTTCGGTGTTTATACTACTGTAATTATTTCACTAATCAAACAAAATACATTTTTAGTTTAAGTCTCGTGAATAGAAAACTGGTTAGTCAAAGCAATGAAATTCATGTTGTCAGATAAAATACATTTTAATATTGGATCATATTAATCTACTAATTACAAACATAATGCACGAGAGGCCGAGGAGGAAAATATATCCTTTCGCAAATTATTGAACCATTTAGAAAATACCTCCCAACAATAAGGTGAGATGTGGTAAATAAGTAAATAAGGAAGTCATCTTTAGCTATTGTTATTGTTATTATTATTATTATTATTATTATTATTATTATTATTATTATTATACATGACATTATTATTTCACACTCTTTGGTAATATTTTGTATTAGTTGGCAACAGTGAAGAGACGCCAAATTAACCTTTCAAGAACTGCTCTTACGTGGTCCGCACTATAGAAAGGAACAAAACTCGATGGAAAAAAAAAGTACTTGAAAATAAAACTGCTTAATACCGATATATTTGTGTAAGTTAGGTGAAAGAGAAAAATATTTAATAAATTTGCGTACTACTTACTTATAAATCTATAATTTCCAACTTACGTCCGCGCAACGAAATACATTTTTCTCCTTCATTGGCACTGTGTATTTTCTCTGCCTTCTCTTTGTTCTATGTTACCTCCAGTAATAGTCTTGAGACATGTTTACCATTACAGCAAGATTTCAGTTACTTCTATCTAATGTTTGTTAAAAAAAGTCCTTATAAAAATGGAAACAAAAATAGTAAACAAATTCCTGGAAGTAAATGCCAATGATGATAGCTGGGTAACGCTGCCGATAAAATTTTGTTTGAACTTTGTGGATTGGAGAACACAATAGGGGCCAACGGATTGTGGCGAACTGATATTACCTACCAATACCATAGTTCATTAGATGTATCGGGCCACTAACCACAAAGCAATATTCTGCGGTATTACTACAAGTTTTAATAATTAAATTTTATCACAAGTAAAATTCTGTTATTCAGGCTTTTCATCACAGTGGATATTTCTAGGTGGAAACGCAAAATTCAATAATAAATTAATTCAAGAACGGCTGTTGAAACACTGAAGTATTCATCTGTAATAACGGAAACGCAATAACTCCACACCTTCAGAGCATGCTTACTTTTTGCTTCTAAACTCATCTGTTCAAACCACAATGATCTTCGGGACTAACAGAGAGTGTCGACATGTCACAATGGAGGCCAAGGTTCAAATCCCAATCGGTTCAAATGAAATTTGCAGTGTACAGTTCTTTTATAATATATCTCTGCCACTGTGCACAGTTTGTGGTGAGGGGGAAGAGAGATAGCAAAAGGTTGTAATGCTTTTTAATAATCGTACGCCCACGACCAAGATTAGTCACTTGAAATTTAACGACAGAGATGCAGTAAGCTTATAATATAACAGTGTCGTTCGTACAGTTCTACTTTCTAAATTAAAGGCTAATTTATCGTATGAATATACATATATATATATATATATATATATATATATATATATATATATAATTTAATTTCTTTTCAAATGAGAGGACTATTATACATAGTGAATAATTTTGAGGTAAAAATTGTTCCGGGGCCGGGTATCGAACCCGGGACCTTTGGTTAAACGTACCAACGCTCTCCCAACTGTGCTACCCGGGAACTCTACCCGACACCGAACCAATTTTTCCCTCTGTATCCACAGACTTCAAAGTGGGCTGACAACCGTCAAGCAACCAACACTGAGTGCACACTAACTCTGTGTGACTTAAATTGTGGTTTTCTGTTACGTACAGTGACGTGTATTATGCAAATCAAGCTTTCAGGTATAACTCCCTGTAAAGTTAATTTGATACCCGGCCCCGGAACAATTTTTCCCTCGAAATTATTCAAATTAACTTTACAGGGAGTTATACCTGAAAGCTTGATTTGTATTATACATGGTGTTTGAAATATATTTAAGTAAAAAAATAAAATATAAACTTCTCAATACATTAAACAAAGAAAGTAAACAAAAACATGTCCAATTTCTATGTAATAGTCTTGTTTATACAGTTTGATTATTTACACTTTTGAAAAACATTATATTGTAGCATAACCTTTCGACTTTATTACTGCTTCACATCTCCTTTTCACTGATTTTACCAAGTTTTTACAGTGTTCTGGTTTGATTTTCGAACATTTTACTCTCACTAAACTTTTGAAATCTTATATGGTTGTACACTTCTGCTTTCTCACACTACTTTTCAAAATTTACAACAAATGTTAGATGGAGTTTAAGTCTGGTTTATTGAGATGGTGATCGCAGTTGTTGGGATATTTCCATATGAGTCAATCCTTATTGATTTGAGCAGTATGTTTGCCGTCATTGTCTTGTCGGAACATATACACAAGTGGCATCCCCATTTTTTCTGCACTCCGCCTAACATTTGACCTTAAAATGTTATTGTACACATGCTTATATATAGGCTAGACTTCGTGGAATTGCCACGAGAATCGCAAGGTTTACTGCGCACGCGGTATAGACTGTATGACAAGGGGGCGCGCAAAGGATGGAGTATGCGTCTAATGTAAACACTGAGCAGTATACTGCGGTTACAATAAAACCTGTATCCTGCATGCAAGAAATATAATGAATGATCATTGTAGTAGGAAATGTCTAAACATGTAAATACACAATTATTTTATAGTGAGATATATTAACTCTTAAAATTTAATGTAAGATACTCACATCATCCTTGAATATGTGCATTGCAGTGAAGAATTATATACATTTTGAGCGACTGCGAAGTAACCTCCTCCGATGGTCACTTAAACAGTTTTTATTTTGGGAAAATGAACGTTCAACATCACTACTTTTTAGTACACCAACTTCAGATGTCTTGTCGTGACCCGATAGATAGTACATCATTTATAATACGAAACTGTGAATAGGCACAATTTTTAGCAATAATGTTTCTCAACTTACATTTCATTTTTTCTGAAATTAGTGAATTGTTATTTTGAATAACGGTTTGTGATACTTTATCCACTATATTAAGGGCGTCTAAGAGTTGTAGTTTAGACGATTCTAACAGGATGATACTTTGGACACGATTTTAAAATTAGAATCAATGACCAAAATATCTTCCAATAGCTGTTCAGAAGACAATGATTTTACAGCTACAACAGCGGAACTGTCTGTGCTATTCAATGTATCAATTACCTCCATTATTTTGCCGTAATGTTCTGCATAATAATTAACAGCATCCAACCACGTTCCCCAAAGGGTCAAGACTGGCTGCGGGGGTAAGGGTATTCCAGGAGCATTTGTTTGGAACAGCAACACTCTCATTATAGTATGTTTGATTGAATTCTTGTCTGCACTGAACAAATGTTAAGCTTTGACTATTTCAACCACAGTAATGCAAAAACAAGTGCTTGCATAGGTATACATTAACTGTAGCTGCTCTGTCTATTTGGACCGGTCACAACTCTTAACATGAACTGCTTATACTACGAGACCGGGCGGTCGCCCACCTTCTCTATACTACCGTACATCGGCAACCTGATAGCATGCTGCGTGTGGCAATTCAACGAAGTCTAGTTATATAATATAATCCCAGCTATGAACTTTCTTTAAATCGGAACTGCGCTCCATACGTTGCACAATTCTACAACTGTGACGTACTGAAGTCGAGCGGCCGTTCATTGACTTAGTATTGTGTACACGAACAAAAAGTGGAGTGAGGTTGCCACTGTGTTCCCCCTTCAGTATGAGCTCCCAACCCTTGAGTTATGGTTAATATCATATCATTAAGCACGGACAAATCCTAACAGATTGACTGTATTTTCTGGAGCTTGAGATCCTATTGCAAGACTGTTTTTATGATTTTACTGTACGTACCATAAGCATCGTGCAGCAGTAAATAAACGTATGTTACAAGTTGCGGGTAAGAATGGTCGCTAAACCTTCGGACTCTATCATCATTCACTCATATGAAGCTCAGTGCGAACCGTAAGAGGCTCGTTTACGCTACATACGCGATGAGATGACATAGTAATGGAGATTTATTGATATAAAACAGGGGAATCAGATTTCCTAGAGAAACCCTGTGTTATCTTGCCCAACACAAGTTACAAATTGGGGCTCTCCAGGGAATCGATCCCGGGTTCACAGAATTATAAATCCAGTGCTATAGTCACTAGACCATCATAGCGGTGTGTAATATATTTGAAATGTTTAATTTTTCGTGTATTTATTAATTTGTTTTATGATTCCGAAGATAATAGCGTGCCAAAATCCAAAATAGGCCTAATTTCCTTTCTACTTCTTGAGGTCTTTTCTTGCGAGGTTGTAAAAACCGAACTTTCTGAATCACATAAAAATGTACATTAGACAGAAGTATTGCATTATAATTTCAAAATGTAGTTTCTTTTGTCACTTTTCTTAAAATTGTTTTGAATGCACCAAGATATTTCCGTAGAAATATAGCACAGCGCTTTCTGTAAGATATCCTTGTAATATACGTACCATAAGTGATGTTTAGCTGTAATAATGTATATTACTGTCAAGAAGTAAATTGAACTGCACTGAATGGAAGTCAGCTATATACTAATGCTCTAAACTTACCCTTCTTCAGCCTGTGTTATCTGTCCATACAATGCAACACAAAGCCTTCCCATGCTCCAGCCAGGGGATATGTTTACACTATAATGTATATTACTGCCAAGTAAAGTGAACTGCACTGAATGGAAGTCAGCTATATACTAATGCTTTAAACTTACCCTCGTTCAGCCTGTGTTATCAGCCCACGTTCAAGCCAGGAGATATGTTTACACTATAATGTATATTACTGCCAAGAACTAAATTGAACTGAACTGCACTGATTGGAAGTCAGCTATATACTAATGCTCTAACCTAACCTCAGTCTGTGTTATCTCTCTTATAAAGCAACACAAAGCCTTCCCACGCTCAAGCCAGGAGATGTTTACACTATTTCCTAGGTAGTCGCAATAAAATGCCGATAGCATATTTTGTCTGAACGAATCGTGTTTCTTTGTGAACACGTTTTATTATGTCTGTTATGAATGACAATAATGCTTCATTTTAATGAACGTTCGAGTATTTCTATGTAGGTAATTCCTTAATGATTTTATTAATATAATTTCTTCAAACACAAATGAGTTAAACACAAATTCACTAGAAGTTACTCGTCATTACATAGAACGCATTACTTATACAATGATTATAAGATAATATTCCAAACACAAAAATGACATTATCATAAAATTAAAAGTGATATTTTAAGCAACGTACATTAGATGTATTTTCTGTTGAAGCAAAAAGTATCAATAATTATAAGCTATTGGTTTCAGTATCAGTATGGTACGTTAATAAACAGAGATAAAACGGTTTCAGCAATATTTCACGTCGGTTTCCCGTCTATCGTCCATCAACGTTGGTTTTAAAATCGCAGCAGTCACCCCATGTATAAATTACATTGATATGTCACAGGGCTTACTGTGGGAGGATCAATTACATTTCTTATCCACTATGTGTCGCTGCAAACTACACTTTGTTAAAAATATTTTAACCGACAGGATGGTGTAGTCAGAACTCAAGTGTTCGATTCCCAAAATCACTTTTCTATGGATTTTCATGCATTTCTAATTGCATTATAAATATTTAAAATTATATTTTACAACAACGTCATCAACATAAACAACAATGACAATAACAGTAACATTAACAATAATAATAATAATAATAATAATAATAATAATAATAATAATAATAATAATAATAATAATAATAATAATATGTATTTCTGCTTTACAAAATATTTTTCGGTTATCAAACACATACAAATTAGGTGTTCATTAATAACAGTAGCTGGGTAACTTTCGGTGCTGGACCCCGGACTCATTTCACCGGCATAACCTTCATATCATTCAGACGCTAAATAACCTAGATGTTGATACAACGTCGTAAAATAGCCCAATAAAATAAAATTAAATTAATAACAGTAATTTTAATGGACGAATGCTTAGCAAAATATGAATGGAAAATTGTTCTACTATTTTGTTCTTTTGCGCTTAGATTTCGATTGTTTTACATAATAATTTTTGATCCAATCAAATTTTTAGAACATTTTCAAATACAGTATACACATTTTATAAACGTCTTTACATTAGTATCGCCAGCTCCACAAATATTTTGGATAATGTTTCTGTCATGTTTACGTTTAACAGTACTTCAATACTTTAATTTATAATAAATCACTTCAAGTAAATGGACGAATAGAAGGATGATCTGTGCAGAGGAACAGAGAGAAAGCACTCCTCCCGAGTTCGAGGTAGTGAAAGGTAAACAAAACGAGATGTTAGATAAGTGGGTGTGGATGATTTTAAATAGTAATAAGGAGGAATTCAAAATTAACAACAATCCAGGTTGGCAGGGGACGAAAGAAAACAAAAGATGTGAGAACAAATAAATAAGTTGTATAAACAAATGAATACTCTTTCAGATTTAATTATCATAATTAAGGCCCGGGGGTTTAGCCACAAAAACATTACAGCAGGTTAGTGGTGACGGGATTATACGCTATCTGTATCTCGTAAATATGGGGGAATGGGTTGACTCGCTTTCAGTCTCTCGCGTAATACGCAGGTATAACCAAGGTCAAGGGCAGCCTAGCTAATCTACTGAAATGACCTAAATTGCATATTTAATCGTAAATTATACAAAGAGAATATATTTTCCAGTAATATGAACATAAATATATACACCATAATGCATTGATATTAACAATGTGCACAGTAAATGAAAAGTTAATAAATTGATTGTGACGATATTATACATTATGTGCATAATATGATTTATTATAATGAATTACAATACACATTTTGAAGTTTTCAAATGAAAATGATATTCTATTCTCTTTCGAACATGATCTATATTATGAAAAAAACTTCTCTCTACGTTGCATATGTGTCGGGAGCAAATTTAAGCTAAGAGGAAGTATTAGTGTTTCCTTTATGTGGGTTAATATTTTGTTATCCTCTAGAACCTTCTTGTTCATCTCGAATGATACAGATTTTTATGTCCCAACTGAAATAATATAGAAATAATGATAAATTTAACTCTCGCTTACGGACACTCTCAGACACGGACACGGACACGGACAGCTGTTTCACAGTCCTAAAGCTTGCTTTACCTCCTGACTGCTGACAGAACCTGGATTTCAAGACCTAATGTGTTACAAAATGGAAAATTTAGTTTTGAGAACTGTAAAAAAATTCCTTAACATGAAAGAAGACAATAAGGGTCTCGTAGGTTACCACTAGCCCAATCGGCTACCCCTTGTTAGCTGGAAGCAGATGGATAAACATAATCATAAAATTTAACCTGTCTGATGGGTCCAAGACTTCCGCGATCGTGGAATTGTATTCGACACATGATAGAGTTAGTAGTATTAATCTCTTCACTTCAATCAGTTGTTCTGTTTCGAGAGACATGGCACCTGAACGTAAAGGTTAAGTTGAAAACTGTAAATTACAGTACTGCATAACTGTAGACCTAGAATAAAATAGCATGGCACGGTACTATATTTTCCTTTTTCGGTCTTATCTACTGCCTTGAAAGTTTCAAAGAATTTACTGTAGTATAGTGTACTGTATTTAGAATTAAACTACAGTAATACATTTGATTTAATGCGTGAAGGGATACATAATGCATATTATAAATTTACTGTTAGATTGGGGAGCTTCCCTCCCAATAAAGGACACCTCCGAGATGCGGACAGATTGTTACGTCCCTTAGATGTCCGTAAATGAGAGGTTTCATTGTAGTCGGCCAGGCCCGCGTGACGGATCGGCAAGCAAGCGCTCTACCAACTGAACTACGACGGCGGATTTTTATATTTTATTTTTAATTTAATATTGTACGTTATATATTATATTAGCTATACCTTGATTATTATCCCAGAATTATTTCTAATTCATTTTGTATGCCGTGTAATATTATGTCTTGGTACTTTATTTGTGTTATATAAGTACAGGGACATCATTTTATTTTTACTAACATTTTTAATATTAACCGAAAACACAGATTGCTCCCCCTTCCACGACTGTAGTTCGATGATATTGGCGTAACACACAAACAAATCACTTTACTAGGTATAGGATGGAAGAAAAGTAGTTCATCCATTTACGTAAACTAGGAAATATCGCGATTTTGAGTTCGATAATTTTCATTAGGTTTTTGTATAACCAAAATATAGTACTGTATTAAGAATAAGTGTTTTTACTCACGAACTGAGCTATCCATGCGGACGTATTCATTATGCAGTGTATATTATGCTGTCTACAGCACATTAGCGTACAATATAGAGGAAGAAGTTAAATTGAAAAATAATCATAATATGGGTATTTAAAAACATTTTTGAAAATTGTGGCCGTTCATTTCGATACAGGCTTCAGTTCTTTTGTGCATATTATCGCACTATAGACTATTGCATGTAATTCAAATTGCCAGTTTCGTCCTTCGTACTAGTAACTCATGTTGAAATAATTCTGTACCTACTCTATAAAAGAGTACCTTACGTACTGTAAATTCAATCTTCACTTCTGCCCGATCCAAAAAGATAAAATTACTCAGACATGCTATCTACTGTCCGTCCAAGTGCTTATGTCGCAGGATCGTAGAAAGGGGAAAAATCCTGTGACAGTGAATTACTTAACGAGGCCCTTTTATTTAAGTTATTTTAAAGAGTTGTATAATATTACGTAAACGTCCAATTCCTACAGAAATTAATGTTTTCAGAAAAGAGCTAAGACAGCCCTGCTTTTACAGAGGGGCGAACAGAAGCAGGTGGGGGAAATCGGGATGCGACGTAGGCAAACGGACAGCACCTGTGCGAAAATATGATTCAATATTGAAAGCTCTTTCGTCACTGGAAAACGCGAACATATTTCTGGAACGTACTATACTTACTAACTCAGTGCTGTTTACTATATGCGGTCTCGGATCTGTGTGTAGAGGACAGTTGGAACTTCATTAGTAGAAGGGGTGGAGTGAAGTACATTAAAAAACTCAGGTACAATAAAAATTGAAGTAAAAATAAAATGATGTCCCTGTATAACTGAAATGCAACCGAGCACTAGCTTTGCTCCTACGAGTATACTAATAGTATAAGCCATCTTTATAATAGAAAGGAAATAAATTAGTATTATTATTATTATTATTATTATTATTATTATTTGTACAAGAACAAAATGGTGGACACATAAGGTCTACAACATCTACGGTGAACATACGGCTATCTAATTTCTTCTGCAATATCGATGGTCCAGAACTAGACTGTTTCTAAGTCCATTTTATTTTTTTTTTTTCAGAAAAGCAATTTAAGCTCAAGACATTCAAAGCTTCATGAAACAATTTGGAATAGCTTCATAGCAACCTTATGGTGAGGAATATTACAATTTTGTTCGATTCATATATGCAGACAAGAACTGGAACCCAATGAAACACAGATTTCTTTCTTATAAAAAGTTGGACTTAGAACAGTCTGGATTTCAGCCATCGATATGTCAATGGCAAATTTTTTTAAAATTTTTAATAAATTGAAGAAAGTGTGGGCAATTAAATTACCTTTAATTCTTTTTAATTTAATAAGAAACCACATAATTTCGATCGGATTTCAACCTTCAAATTCCATAAATATTGATCAATGTGATAAGAATAATTTATTCAACTTGGCCATCAAAGCCTCTGCAGTTAAAATAACACCAAGAAACAGGAAGAATAACAGAACAAGTTGGCATTGTTGTCGGTAGATAAAATGCTGTTCAATTGCAGATTTCATATCGAGTGGAATGTGACGTTAATGCTTTGTGTTTTCCAATTTCAAATGCTGATAGTGACAGTCCCTCGTCTGTCGGCGGGCACAAAAACACCTCCATCGCTCTTGTGGTATCACGCCTGTCATCGCAGTGTCCGTGTGTGGCGTCCCTGATAACATCGTGACCAATTGTCGCCGCAGCCATATTCACATATATCTCCCTTATTTATTCCAGTTACTGGAGCGATTCGAAAAATCAACGCGAATTCACAACCGAAGAAATTCCACTATCCAATAACAATGGCGATTTTAATTCCACAATAGCACCGTGTTGTGTTTCCTTGTATCGTTTGCATGCAAGAAATGAAATGCCACAGAAGCTGCTTTCAATTATAACAGCTTCAACTTCACGATCTGCATTCTGGTATTTACTAGCGTGACTTCTACATACTTTAATAGTAATATACGTTACGAGAGCGGTATTTTGAAGTTTTCAAGTTCGAGGAAAAGTTTGAAAAAAAGCGAAACGTAGTTGAGCTTTTTTAATTTCCGAGAATTGAAAGAAAACATACCGCTCGTGTATCGTACATTATTTTGTGCGAAGATCGTTTATTACATACCTGAAAGAGGAATTTCTAATTAGTTGCAATGAAATCTCCATCTTGGTTTCTGTTCAATGACAGCAAATTTGCAACACAAAAATATCTATCTTCCACATTGTTGCTTTAAAATGTTTTCTGTGTTTACTATACTCCAGCAGGCCGTGATATACGTCTGTCTTTTTCTTCCCCCAGTCTATCATGAATCTGGAATCTTGTTGATTTTTTCACGGCTTCCTTAATATTACTTGCATCACGAATGCAGTAACTTTAGTGGAGTTGTAGAGTTTACTTAATTTTTGAAAATATTTAAAAGCAATAATTAACAGTGCAATTTAGATGAAATTCCAATGGTAAGTTTCCAATTTATAATTATTACTATATTGAATTTCTCTAAAAATAATATGTTAAAAGCTTAAGCAGTAAAATCAATATGTCACTTAAGCGGTAAGAAGAGGGAAATTGTTATGTGTGTCAGGTTGGGAATACTGAATGTGGAATTTTAGACTTTCCGCGGATTGGTTTTGTGCGGAAACCAAGCAAATACGCACGATCTCGCACAAAATGATATTACGGTGTTTATTTTTGTCATTAAAAATGTGATGCAGGAAAATCAATGCTTGGTAGTGGAAAAAGAAACAATTTCATTGATACGTTAGAGACAAAGTTGGTTCAGTAATGAATTTAAGTATTTATAAGGTGATTAGAAGAAGGATCATCTTCTGCGGACCTCTGGAAATAGAACTAAGGAAGAGACTATATTTCGTTCCATAATGTCAGACAGGAGAATTAAACATTGTCGGCAGAGGAGGCGAGAAGTATGTATAATTGATTGGAGTTACGCAATAAGAGACTAACCGCCAAAAACCTGTTTTCGAGGTTCTTACCATTCATGAAAATGGCCACACCTGACTAATTGCTTTGTGTGTAGCTACTTCGAAGTCCGACACAATGATTGACGCTTGAAACTTAATATTCATATCATCACAAGCATTTACGATTTGAGTTAATACTTTTTCGTATATAACTGATGTTTTGTTTGGCAACAAACAAAATAGGCTACTAAGAGACCATTGCACAGTGGGCCAGAATTCGAATCTAGCAGGAAAAAAATATAAATTCAACTTACTTTATTTCCCATTTTTTTCCTCTGAATCTGTTAACAGATAAACATAGCTTAAGAAAATCGACCTTAGAGACGAAAAATAAACGGACATGTTTATATATCACA
This sequence comes from Periplaneta americana, assembly GCF_040183065.1. Lineage (NCBI taxonomy): Eukaryota > Metazoa > Arthropoda > Insecta > Blattodea > Blattidae > Periplaneta > Periplaneta americana. The sequence goes on from NC_091133.1 coordinate 99,259,787, forward strand.
ACCGTAATCTGCACTTCCTTGAGGGAGCATTCCGTCTCGTCGGTAGTTGTGTGTTAGCAGTGAACTTTGTTGCTTTTAGTTTGGTGCCAGTGCATTATTGTGAATATCTGAAGTATGGAAAAGAAAGCTACAGCTATGCACTTGCAAATCAATATAGTTAAAATTCTCATTTTTTCATCAGTAATTTATATTGAAGGTGTTAACAAGCTGATGTAATCAGCGAGTGAAATTCTTCTTTTCTAAATTTACACAGTAATTTAAAAATGTATCCAAATGTATCCGTTTACATTTTCATACCAAAATGTACAGAAACTCATAACGGTTGAGGGTAAAGTTTCAGCATGTGCCCAAATTTGCCCCATTCTTAGAAATTTTATTTTATTTGCAGAGGTGCGCGTTTCGCCGCGATCTCTCATAACGCATCGTGAGCTATGAGAAGTGTTGAGTGATAAAACACAGAGTGAGGATCAGCTGGTGCATTATGTAGAATCTAAACTAAACATAGAGGACTCTTCTTCTTCTTCTTCTGAAGTATTACGTTGTATTAAAATGACATTGTTTTGAAATGCAAATTTCAAGAGCGATGGCAAAAAGTAATAAAATGAAACTAGGTTTCTAATAATAAATTCCAATTCCCCAGAAAAAAAACTACATTTTTCTGATAAAGTTTATAAAGCTAGTACATCATAAAATTTTAAAACGGTCAGTTCACTTTCGTTCACCTCTAAACGTGGAAGGCCTGGAAAACTCTTTAACTAAAGAGGAATGAAAACTAAACAGAAAAGGTTAGAAGCTTTAATTAAAGAGCGATCGCAACAATAGTTAACAGTGGCTGCTCAAATCTCACATCAAGCTTCCGGTAAAAGGGACGCAGCAAAACTTATTAAGAACGATACAGAAACTACCCCTCGCAGAGCCACTAGATACAGAAAGGCATACGAGTCATTATCTATTCCATATTCTCCAGAAGAAGCTTTGTCATTTCTTATAGACAATAAATCTAAATCCAATATAGTAATATACGCATGGGAGCTAAACAGAGTCACAGTAATATACATTCATCATACAATACTGTCAGGGAAGCAAAATTAAGAAGTTATCCACCAAAAGAAAACGTGAAAGTTACAGAATATTTCGCCGAAATAGATTTACAGTCATTGTTAGATCACATAATTGAGCGACTTGTGAAGATAAATGCAAACAAGTGGAAGAGTGAAGGAAAATAAAGCAACTAAAAGCGAGAATTCTAAATGAGGCAGTAGAACAAGTGGACAGCTTCAAATACTTGGGGTGTACTGTAAGCAGTAACATGAGCTGCTGCCAGGGAGTCAAAATGAGGATAACAATGGCAAAGGAAGTTTTTAATAGAAAAAGGAGCATCTTCTGCGGACCTTTGGAAAAATACCTAAGGAAGAGACTAGTGAAGTACTTTATGTGGAGCAGAAACATGGATTACGACGAAGTGAAGAGAAACGACTAGAAAGCTTTTGAAGTATGAATGGAGCGTGTGAAATGGACAGACAGAATAATAAATGATCAGGAAGAGGAAAAGGAATTGGTTGGGTCAATGCCTGAGAAGAAACTGCCTACTGCAGGATGCACTGGAAGAAATGGTAAACGAGAGAAGAGTTATCTTGCCAATTGGAATGTTATCAGAAGAGGCCCTAGAGGCAAGAAATAAGCACTTAACAAAGTACAGGGAAAGCCATGCCAGAAAGTTTTCTCGTAGGGCTACTATACAGGATGTTTTTAATATCTTGCTCGTAACTTCGGATCCTGTGATTGCTCAGTTGAGTGCAGCATTGAGGAATAAAAAGAAGGGATCATTGTCCTTAGATGGTCGTTGTTTGCTCATGGAACCAAGAGTAACTGGAGCTTCTTATGAAAAGATAACAACCGAGGTGGCGATGACGACGACGATGATGATGATGATGATGATAATGAAGACGATACGGACGAATGTAGTGATAATTCTACAGATGATTCTAATCCCTCATCAAACGCTGATTACAGTTCCAAATAGGTAAGCTCTAATATTACTAAAATATTTGTTTGTGGTACCTAACCTCCGCTGAGTTCACGGGTATTCTTTTGGTTTTCTGTTATCTATTACAGTATGTTGAATTTTCCTTATATAATCATTTTGTCGCCCACTGATATAACATTTTATGTAAATTAATTTTTTCCCGCTAGAATCGCATTCTGGCCCACTGTGCATTGTTTGAAACATGAATTGTAAATAACTGATAAATTTTTACAGCAGTAGTCGAAGGTACCGTCAATAAAAATTTTGTTAATCTCGCAAAAATTGACTAATGATAACAGTGCTACCAACAGTTTTGTGCAAACATTACCAAGTCGAAAATAAAACACTCGTGCGCAGTCGACCTGTTTACAACATACCTCATTTCGCGCAGTCGTCATGTTTGCTGAGGTAATGCTGAACCTGCTCTCGCGCAGTTGGGCAAACAGTAAACCTTTTCGCGCGCAGTCGGTACACACCCATTGAAATAAATCTGGTTTTTATTGAATATTTTATACAAGAATATTATAACATTCATACTATTAAAAATAGCACGAATATTACTAAAAAATGCTAATCGATTTTTAATAACAGATCAAAAGTTGATTTAATATTGCAAAGCAAAATGAATAAATAAATTTTATGCAATAAACGAATTTTGCTTATAAGTTACATACCAGAAAAATGTATAGACATTTCATTCTTGATTTTTCCGAGTTAAATAATCCAGACAACAACAGTTTTGTGCAAATATCTTATTATTTTCAAATTGACGGTTAGTCTATTGTTGCGTAACTCCGTTCAATTACTATTCAACCAAGGGAGATATCTCATTCCACTCTTGACTTGAAGTTGGGCGCTCTGAAGCGTTCAATTACTATTCAACCAAGGGAGATATCTCATTCCACTCTTGACTTGAAGTTGGGCGCTCTGAAGCGTTCAATTACTATTCAACCAAGGGAGATATCTCATTCCGCTCTTGACTTGAAGTTGGGCGCTCTGAAGCGTTCAATTACTATTCAACCAAGGGAGATATCTCATTCCACTCTTGACTTGAAGTTGGGCGCTCTGAAGCGTTCAATTACTATTCAACCAAGGGAGATATCTCATTCCACTCTTGACTTGAAGTTGGGCGCTCTGAAGCGTTCAATTACTATTCAACCAAGGGAGATATCTCATTCCACTCTTGACTTGAAGTTGGGCGCTCTGAAGCGTTCAATTACTATTCAACCAAGGGAGATATCTCATTCCACTCTTGACTTGAAGTTGGGCGCTCTGAAGCGTTCAATTACTATTCAACCAAGGGAGATATCTCATTCCGCTCTTGACTTGAAGTTGGGCGCTCTGAAGCGTTCAATTACTATTCAACCAAGGGAGATATCTCATTCCACTCTTGACTTGAAGTTGGGCGCTCTGAAGCGTTCAATTACTATTCAACCAAGGGAGATATCTCATTCCACTCTTGACTTGAAGTTGGGCGCTCTGAAGCGTTCAATTACTATTCAACCAAGGGAGATATCTCATTCCGCTCTTGACTTGAAGTTGGGCGCTCTGAAGCGTTCAATTACTATTCAACCAAGGGAGATATCTCATTCCACTCTTGACTTGAAGTTGGGCGCTCTGAAGCGTTCAATTACTATTCAACCAAGGGAGATATCTCATTCCACTCTTGACTTGAAGTTGGGCGCTCTGAAGCGTTCTACGCCTACCAAACTCCAAGAGAAGTGCAGAATGAGACCTCTGCCATTGATTGAATTATACTTCCCTCCTCCTCTGCTGGAAATGTTTACTTCATCTGTCAGACATTATGGAACGAAGTATAGTGAAGTGCTTTGTGTGGAGTATTGCATTGTACGGGGCAGAAACATGTATATTAATACTAAGTGAAAAGAAGCGAATAGAAGCATTTGAAATGTGGATATGGAAAAGAATGGGTTGTGTGAACAGGGCATACAGAGTAAGAAATGACGCTGTGTTGGAAAGAGTGAGCGAAGAAAGAATGCTGTTGAAATTGATCAGGAAGAGAAAAAGGAAATTGCTGGGTTACTGGCTGAGAAGAAGCTTTCTGCTCAAGGATGCACTGGAAGGAATGGTGAACGGGAGAAGAGTTGAGGGCAGAAGAAGTTATCAGGTGATAGACGACATTAAGATATATAGATCATATGCGGAGACTAAGAGAAGGGCAGATAAAAGGAAAGATTGGAGAAAGCTGAGTTTGGGCAGAAAACAATGAATGAATGAATGAATGAATGAAAATATAAGGTGATTCACTTTTAAACGTCCATGAGATAGTATCACCAGCAATGGGATGAAGAGATTGTGCCCAATGGAAAAAATACAATATATTAGCAGAATTTCATCGTATTTTCCTCCATAGTTTTCTACCCAAGCTCTTCCACTGCAAACACAACAGTTGTTTTTGTCAGCAAGGCACAACAGTGTGTGCCTTATGAGTAATTAACTCATACCACAAAGTATTTAACCCTACACATGAGGTGTCGTACAAACCGATGTCGTTACAACAAATTTCAACTGTATTTCCAATAAATTACCAGTGATAAAAATATTCAATGGACGCGTGGCTTATCATTCAAAAGATTATGATCATAGCGAAGTTATTACTCTGGATATAACCGTTCACCGTTACACAAATCATTTAAAGTTATGGAAAGGCATTCAGTTCAGATTTGCCTCCATACTGTGACCTCATTTATAGTCAATAAAACCGTAAATTTATAGACAGCACTTCGTAAGAGTAAAGTGTTAATTGAGAACAGGGTTACTGAATAAGTTTACAATTTTATGGTTTAATTTCAATATATAGCTTAGTTATACAGTGAAAGCATATAGAGTAAAGCGTATAAATTCCACTCTAAGTGCAGAGTAATACGAACGTTACAAATTATTTAATATTTCATAGTTGCACTATTAAAAAAACTAGTGAAAGAATTTTGTATTAAATATAATAACTAAACTGCTAACAAGCACACATTCTAATAGGGGCAGATAAATATTTCCATGAAATTGTGTTTTCTTTCTGTAAACGGTCCCAAGGAAACTTATTTTTACGGCCCCCATAATTACGTATGAGTGGCCAAAATTTGCATAAGCACTTGTTTTGACATTATTAACATGGTGGAAGGAAAAAAAATGGGATAGAGTGGCCAGTTCCTTTCCCCCCTCCATTGCATACATCGCCGACTAGCTATATATTACACTAGTCAGGCTTTAGATACATGCAAACAATTGTTCTTCCTCTGATACATATCGTCAAGTGAGATGTATTGCCTGATAATAGATGTACATATCAGCCAGAATCTCGATCAGAGAATAATGTTTGCTGATAAGATGATAACCGTAAACTAGGTGCTGGACATATTTTAAAATACAGTATGATATAAGCCACTCCAATATCAAATTATCGTAAGTAAAAGTGAGAAGAGGTTTGAGGAAATGCCTAACATTCCACAGAACCATAGAACAAATTGCAGTACGAATCTTCACCATGTAAGCAATATAATAACATCGTTGGCTCAAGGTATGCGAGTCCCAGACTGAACGAAGAGAGGTTATAGAAGGATTCTAGTATATCGCAAAATTCTCTGGTCTAAATGAAACCCTGGTTTGTACAAACATTCTTATTAATTTCCTGTAGTTGAAAGACGTTAAAGAAAATATCATTACATATACTCCTACTGCTATTTCTATTACTTACTTACTTATGGCTTTTAAGGAACCAGGAGGTTCATTACCGCCTTCACATAAGCCCGCCATTGGTCCCTATCCTGAGCGAGATTAATCCAGTCTCTACCATCATATCCTACCTACCTCAAATTCATTTTAATATTATCCTCCCATCTACGTCTCGGCCTCCCGAAAGATCTTTTCCCTCCGGTCTCCCAATTAACACTCTATATGCATTTCTGGATTCGCCCATACGTGCTACATGCCCTGCCCATCTCAAACGTCTGGATTTAATGTTCCTAATTATGTCAGGTGAAGAATACAATGAGTGCAGTTCTGTGTTGTGTAACTTTCTCCTGTAGCTTCATCCCTCTTAGCCCCAAATATTTTCCTAAGCACCTTATTCTCAAACACCCTTATCCTTGTTCCTCTCTCAAAGTGAGAGTCCAAGTTTCACAAGCATAAAGAACAACCGGTAATAGGCCTATAAGTGTTTTATAAATTCTTTCAGATTTTTTGACAGCAGACTGAATGATAAAAGCTTCTCAACTGAATAATAACAGGCATTTCCCATATTTATTCTGTGTTTAATTTCCTCCCGAGTATCATTTATTTCTATTACAACAACTATTACAACTAACACTATTATTGTCACTACCAATGTTACTATTAATGTCCTCATTATTACTTTTCTTGTTACTTCCATTAGACTTACTTATTTACTTACTGGGTTTTAAGGAACCCGGAGGTTCATTGCCGCCCTCACAAGCATAAAGAACAACCGGTAATAGGCCTATAAGTGTTTTATAAATTATTTCAGATTTTTTAACAGCAGACTGGATGATAAAAGCTTCTCAACTGAATAATAACAGGCATTTCCCATATTTATTCTGTGTTTAATTTCCTCCTGAGTATCATTTATTTCTATTACAACAACTATTACAACTAACACTATTATTGTCACTACCAATGTTACTATTAATGTTCTCATTATTACTTTTCTTGTTACTTGCATTAGACTTACTTACTTACTTACTTACTGGCTTTTAAGGAACCCGGAGGTTCATTCCCGCCCTCACATAAGCCCGCTATTGGTCCCTATCCTGAGCAAGATTAATCCATTCTCTATCATCATATCCCACCTCCCTCAAATCCATTTTAATATTATCTTCCCACCTACGTTTCGGCCTCCCTAAAGGTCTTTTTCCCTCCGGCCTCCCAACTAACACTCTATATGCATTTCTGGATTCGCCCATACGTGCTACATGCCCTGCCCATCTCAAACGTCTGGATTTAATGTTCCTTATTATGTCAGGTGATGAATACAATGAGTGCAGTTCTGCGTTGTGTAACTGTCTCCATTCTCCTGTAACTTCATCATTCTTAGGCCCAAATATTTTCCGATGCGCCTTATTCTCAAACACCCTTATCCTTTGTTCTCTCCCAAAGTGAGAGTCCAAGTTTCACAAGCATAAAGAACAACCGGTAATATAAGTGTTTTATAAATTCTTTCAGATTTTTCGACAGCAGACTGAATGATAAAAGCTTCTCAACTTAATAATAACAGGCATTTCCCATATTTATTCTGTGTTTAATTTCCTCCCGAGTATCATTTATTTCTATTACAACAACTATTACAACTAACACTATTATTGTCACTACCAATGTTACTATTAATGTCCTCATTATTACTATTCTTGTTACTTCCATTAGACTTACTTATTTACTTACTGGCTTTTAAGGAACCCGGAGGTTCATTGCCGCCCTCGCATAAGCCCGCCATTGGCCCCTATCCTGAGCATAATTAATCCATTCTCTATCATCATATCGCACCTCCCTCAAATCCATGTTAATATTATCTTCCCATCTACGTTTCGGCCTCCCTAAAGGTCTTTTTCCCTCCGGCCTCCCAACTAACACTCCAAATGCATTTCTGGATTCGCCCATACGTGCTACATGCCCTGCCCATCTCAAACGTCTGGATTTAATGTTCCTAATTAAGTCAGGTGATGAATACAATGAGTGCAGTTCTGCGTTGTGTAACTTTCTCCATTCTTCTGTAACTTCTTCTTTCTTAGGCCCAAATATTTTCCTAAGCACCTTATTCTCAAACACCCTTATCCTTTGTTCTCTCTCAAAGTGAGAGTCCAAGTTTCACAAGCATAAAGAACAACCGGTAATATAAGTGTTTTATAAATTCTTTCAGATTTTTTGACAGCAGACTGGATGATAAAAGCTTCTCAACTGAATAATAACAGGCATTTCCCATATTTATTCTATGTTTAATTTCCTCCCGAGTATCATTTATGTCTATTACAACTAACACTATTAATGTCACTACCTATATTACTATTAATGTCATCATCATTATTACTTTTCTTGTTACTTCCATTAGACTACTATTAGTATAATAATTACTTCTGCTGCTACTACAATTATTATCACTATTATTACTATTATAGATACTGTTAGTCCTGCTACCAGTCAATATTAATACTATAACTTCGTTTTTAAATAAAGAAAGAAATGTGTTATTTCTATATAAACTAGTGGCTTGTGCAGCAAATGCTGCTGCAAACTAAGTTCGTTAGACGTTCAAATAAAAATTTTTCAGATTTATTTTCAATGAAGAATACTTGTCTTTTTGATAGTTATTTGCTTCCATAATAATGAAACATACTCCTCTGAATGGATTTTTTTAGACCAAATACTTTTTCTTGAACCTATCCAACTTCAGTTTTTGAGTTTCAACGCGAAAACGCAAATATCAATGTCAGGACGATAGCAGTAGTTATTTCAGGTCATTGTAGATTGTAGGCAAAAGTTAAAAAAAATGTCAGGTTTGCTAAGCTTTCGAACAATAGCATTTTCGTATAGCTGCTGCAAGTAGAACTTGAAATGTAGAGCGTAAAATCATTTTATCCTACTAAGAGATCTTGCTGAAATAATCTGGAGACTACAAAATTTTCTAGACCTCAAGGCAATGACACATATCAATATCTACACTACACCGCCATTACTTACTTACTGGCTTTTAAGGAACCCGGAGGTTCATTACCGCCCTCACATAAGTCCGCCATTGGTCCCTATCCTGAGCTACACCGCCATTAAGTATATAAAAAAGACCCAACCCCACTGGTTTAATAAGTATAAAAATATTTGATTTTTAATAACAATATTATTATCTTAAGTTTTGTAGTTATATATAGCAGTCACTCAGTAAATTATAGAAATGAAGATCTAAATTAAGATATTATCTACATTTACTTACATAACCTCAAAACGTTTCACTTTCATGTCATCAATATTATGTACAATTAATGAAGAATAGACGCATCATGATATTAACTATAATAATATTTAATTTCTAATGGTAATAATGTCATCAAACCACCTCAAGTTTCGTAGATTTGAATATCCAATACACAGCTGTACTCAGAAAATTATGCACTGCAGAATCAGTTTTTAATAACAAATTGAATTGAGCTCTAAATATATCGGCAATCCTGCAGGTCATGGCCTTCGTGTAATAGCCTATTGTTTATTGTAGTGTGTGTTTTGTTCTGAAATTCAATCAAGTCGGCCGTGATTCAATAAGTTCTCAAAACTGACAACAGATGGATTTTGGAAAATAGGAAAATTATGTAGGAAAATTGACATTTCACTGAAAACTACTACTTTTCCGAAAAACTTTGGATGCCAGGCATGAAAATGAGGGGTCACTCATTAAAATCCGTTCAGCCGTTTTCCCGTAATTTCCATTACCAGTTCAAATTATATATATAGATGACTCTGCATTTGTATGTGTTATAAAAAATCTTCTCCTATAATTTGTGTATTTATTTGGATAATAAAATAATTCTTAATTTTGTGTCTTCATGTATAAGTGAAAATGAATTTGTTTCTTCTTCTTTACTGTATCTTTTGATGTCAACGTCGAGCATGAGCAAAAAGATTGCCTTATCAGCAGACCCCGGAGAAAGTATTGCTTTCAGGGAAACGCACGATGTTGTATAGCTAATGTTTATGAACCGAGGACTCTCGCACGCATCACTGTGCAGGTAGGAGCAGTGCCGGCGTAGCTTAGTACAACGCAGTCAAAAGCAATCGACACGGGTCTTCAGAATGCCGAGACCAAAAGTACGCAAGATAGAAGCACTATGGAAATATGTTCGTCAAAAAAGTGTGTTTTCCATCCATGGTAATGAACTCTTTTGTGAATTGTGTCACGTGAAATGTGGCAGTCGACATGGCATGCAACGTTAAGAAGCATATAAATAGCAATAAGCATAAACGCACATGTAACAGACAACAGAATTTAAGCAAGGTACAGCAGGAATCTCCTTCACAACTACTACTTGAACGAACATTTTACGAATATATGTGTGACGCATTTATTGCTTCAAATATTCCGTTAAACAAATTAGAAAACGCGAAACTCCGTGGCTTTTCAGAAAAGTACACTGGAAGACAAATTCCTAAAAAAGCAACACTGCGAAAGAAGCATGTGCAACATGGATATGAGAAATGTCTGCGTGAAGTGAAGTGTAAATTACAAAAGGAGAAGATATGGGTTTCTTTCTATTGATGAAAGCATGGACTCCGTTGGACGTCACGTTGCAAATGTGATTGTAAGTGCCCTTAGTGCGGAATGTTGCTGTAGACCCTATCTCTTAATGAGTGAAGTATTAGACAGGGTTAATTATTCCACCATAATATGTGAACTTTATGATAGTGCTATGGAGTTGCTATGGCTATCATGTATGCAATTCGAAAATGTGTTACTATTTGATACAGATGCTGCAAGCTATATGAAGAAATCTGCTAAGTTTCTTGAAACACGTTATCCGAATATGATACACGTTACATGACTAGCACATGGATAACATAGTTCATTGCAACGCATCAATACGTAAATAATATTATTACTAGTATGTCAAGTACAATGAAATATTTAGGTCTCTTAATGAGAATAAATTAGAATTGCACTTTGTAAGCTTCATAGCTAATCACTGGAAACTAGTCCGAAGGACGCACAATTAATGAGACTTTCATGTATTACTTCATTTCTCATGAACCAAACTGTACTACTGCCAACGTCACGCTGTCTATCGTTATTTACCCCATCCCTCTCAAAGCAGCTATGCTATGTTGCATACTAAGCTGATAGCAATACTTTTTCCGGGGCCTACTTATCAGTAACGTATTGAGTGATGTTCCTGTAGTGGGAGGAGTCAGCTAGCTTTCCAAATTAGAAGTTTCCAGAACAGAAATTTCCAACGGGAAGAACTCCACTGTACTTCGCTCCGTCACTAAGGAACGTCTTCAAGGAACGACCACTCATATAAATTGAGGGAAAGAAGGCAGAGGACGGACACTGGAAATTTTTCTTTTCTCAATCGTACTATCAGGGACTGGAATGCTTTACCTGCAGACTTACTAAAGGCTTTACCAACAACCAAAAATGTATTTAAAAATAGGCTTAAGGACCTTACTAATAGACGGTAATTATACACAGTATTTAAAGGGTGTAAATGATATGTTGTTATTGAAGTGTTGTAACAGTGAAGAATTATGTTGTGTCAGTGAAGTGTGTTGTATCAGTGAAGAAGTATGTCGTGTCAGTGAAGTGTGCTGTGTAAGTGAAACGTGTTCCTGTCAGTGAAGCTTTATAGTGGCAGTGCATAGTATTTGAACAGTGAAATGTTTTTGAAGTGTTAGTGAAATCAGGATAGAATCAGTGAAATGTGTCGTAGTTCCAGTGCAGTAAGTGAATTGTCAGCGAAATGATGAGTGTACTGCTGAAAGGTAGGCCTACTTGTGCAGTTGTGAACATATCATATTTGTGGGTTTTAGTTAGAACTTAGGGTTAAGATACAAATTAGATTTACTTTAAATGTTATTTTAAGTGATCGTGCTTCATATAATTTAGGATATTCCTTGTTATTATTATTATTATTATTATTGTTATTATTAATTATTGTTAGTATTAATTATTAGTATTATTATTAATTGTATTTTTAATTAATAAGTTTATAAATGTCATTATTGAGTGTAATTAGTTACCACTGCCACCGGGTATATACCCACAGCAGTGTGAATAAATACATACACATACATACACCATTGCAAACCCCTAAGACCGAATAAGAGCGTGTTGTTACACAAAAACAGCGAAATACTCAAATGGTTCATTATTTGATCTTTCCTAGAACAGAGTATTTGCACTTGATCCTGGAATGCGTAGGCTCGAAGGAATAAACGCCGTGCCTTGACAATTTCAGTAGCAGAGTAGCTTAGCAAGCCTTCGCACTGTCAGTCAAACCAGTGCAGCCGGACGGCTCGTATTGATAGCGATTTCCTGAATGGGAGCCTCTCTCGTAGGTTTATGGATTCACCACGAGACGTCTTTATGCGCGCCTTTGGGATCTGCAACCCGCTGTCAGATTGGATCAAGCGCCGATCTTGCAGAACGAAAACGTCTTTCTTTCTCCTTTGAGTTTCTGAACACCTCCCCCCCCCCCAACCCTTGCAGCATGAGATCAGAGGTAAGGAAGACGTAGCCTAAACCATTCCACTTGATTTGGTATTCAACCCCCGTATAACTTGCTCCTAGAAGGGACCGAGTCTCCCAACCCCCGTGATCACATCTCCCTGGATCTCTCGGTGTACTTTATTTCTATTTGCATCCGTCTTTATTTCACACTGTTAGGATTACTTGACACGTGCTACGGGATCCAGTACCCAATCCCGAAAGTTTGAAAGGAATTTTCATGAGAAATTTGATTCGGTATCACCTGATTTTCTTGAAACACTAAAACCAAGCCGGACAAGAAATCATTCCCAACAGGATAATATTTTATTAGAAACTTTAACCACTTTTTCTTTTGTACGAAACACTTTGTTAGCACGTAATTATGTTTATTATTATTATTATTATTATTATTATTATTATTATTATTATTATTATTATTATTATTATTATTATTATTACAATAAGAAACTACAAAAATACATATTAAATATAATAGAAATAAAAATAGATTAAAAACTATAATATAAATCAAACAAAAATGAACATGTGAAATATTTAAACAAGCAGAACTACTATAAATTAAAGAATTTACTCTCGTATGAGCAAACGCTCGTGGTCGAGAGTTCAAATCCGCACTGCAGATAAGCAGAAAGTAGAAGAAGACAAAATAAACTATTTATATATGCAATAAAATACAAAAAAGAAGAATCTATATGATAGAAGGCAACCACAATTGAAAAAGTTTATAAACAATATTCACCAGTATATTAGACTAATATAACCCTATGTTAAGCAGTAGCAATAGAAGCAGAAGTAGTAGTAGGCTAGTAGCAGTAATATAAAATTAGTAGTAGCAACAGTAGTAGTAGTAGTAGTAATAGCGGCAGTAGTAGCAGCAAAATCAGTGACAGTAGCACCAGTAGAAGTAATAGTAGCTGCAGTAGTAGTAGCAGCACAGCAGTAATAGTAATGTTAGCAGTAATAATAATAGTGGAAGTAGCAGCAATAGCAGTAACAGTATTATCAGAGCAGCATGAACAGTAGCAGTATTAATAGCAATAATATTATTAGTAGTATATTACATTAGTATTAGTAGTAGCAACAATAGTAACAGCAGTAGTAGGATCACTTGTAGCAGTAGTAGTAGAGAGAGCAGCATGGACAGTAGCACTATTAATAGCAATAATATTATTAGTAGTATATTACATTAGTATTAGTAGTAGCAACAATAGTAGCAGCAGTAGTAGGATCACTTGTAGCAGCAGTAGCACTAGTAGTAGAGAGAGCAGCATGGACAGTAGCAGTATTAATAGCAATAATATTATTAGTAGTATATTACATTAGTATTAGTAGTAGCAACAAAAGTAACAACAGTAGTAGGATCACTTGTAGCAGCAGTAGCACTAGTAGTAGAGAGAGCAGCATGGACAGTAGCAGTATTAATAGCAATAATATTATTAGTAGTATATTACATTAGTATTAGTAGTAGCAACAAAAGTAACAACAGTAGTAGGATCACTTGTAGCAGCAGTAGCAGTAGTAGAGAGAGCAGCATGAACAGTAGCAGTATTAATAGCAATAATATTATTAGTAGTATATTACATTATTATTAGTAGTAGCAACAAAAGTAACAGTAGTAGGATCACTTGTAGCAGCAGTAGCAGTAGTAGAGAGAGCAGCATGAACAGTAGCAGTATTAATAGCAATAATATTATTAGTAGTATATTACATTATTATTAGTAGTAGCAACAAAAGTAACAGTAGTAGGATCACTTGTAGCAGCAGTAGCAGTAGTAGAGAGAGCAGCATGAACAGTAGCAGTATTAATAGCAATAATATTATTAGTAGTATATTACATTATTATTAGTAGTAGCAACAAAAGTAACAGTAGTAGGATCACTTGTAGCAGCAGTAGCAGTAGTAGTAGAGAGAGCAGCATGAACAGTAGAAGTATTAATAGCAATAATATTATTAGTAGTATATTACATTAGTATTAGTAGTAGCAACAAAAGTAACAACAGTAGTAGGATCACTTGTAGCAGCAGTAGCAGTAGTAGAGAGAGCAGCATGAACAGCAGCAGTATTAATAGCAATAATATTATTATTAGTATATTACATTAGTATTAGTAGTAGCAACAATAGTAACAGCAGTAGTAGGATCACTTGTAGCAGTAGTAGTAGTGAGAGCAGCATGGACAGTAGAAGTATTAATAGCAATAATATTATTAGTAGTATATTACATTAGTATTAGTAGTAGCAAGAATAGTAGCAACAGTAGTAGGATCACTTGTAGCAGCAGTAGCAGTAGTAGGAGTAGGAATAGTAGTAGAGAGAGCAGCATGGACAGTAGCAGTATTAATAGCAATAATATTATTAGTAGTATATTACATTAGTATTAGTAGTAGCAACAATAGTAGCAGCAGTAGTAGGATCACTTGTAGCAGCAGTAGCACTAGTAGTAGAGAGAGCAGCATGGACAGTAGCAGTATTAATAGCAATAATATTATTACTGGTATATTATATTAGTATTAATAGTAGCAACAATAATAGCAGCAGTAGTAGGATCACTTGTAGCAGCAGTAGCGTACTGGTATATTATATTAATATTAATAGTAGCAACAATAATAGCAGCAGTAGTAGGATCACTTGTAGCACCAGTAGCACCAGTAGTAGAGAGAGCAGCATGGACAGTAGCAGTATTAATAGCAATAATATTATTACTGGTATATTATATTAGTATTAATAGTAGCAACAATAGTAGCAGTAGTAGTAGGATCACTTGTAGCATCAGTAGCACTGGTAATAGAGAGAGCAGCATGGACAGTAGCAGTATTAATAGAAATAATATTATTACTGGTATATTATATTAGTATTAATAGTAGCAACAATAGTAGCAGCAGTAGTAGGATCACTTGTAGAAGCAGTAGCACTAGTAGTAGAGAGAGCAGCATGGACAGTAGCAGTGTTAATAGCAATAATATTATTACTGGTATATTATATTAGTATTAATGGTAGCAACAATAGTAGCAGAAATAGTAGCATCACTTGTAGTAGCAGTAGTAGCAATAGTAGCATCACTTGTAGCAGCAGTAGCACTAGTAGTAGAGAGAGCAGCATGGACAGTAGCAGTGTTAATAGCAATAATATTATTACTGGTATATTATATTAGTATTAATAGTAGCAACAATAGTAGCAGCAATAGTAGCATCACTTGTAGTAGCAGTAGTAGCAGCAGTAGTAGCATCACTTGTAGCAGCAGTAGCAGTAGTAGAAATAGTAGTAGACAGATCAGGATGGACAGTAGTAGTATTAATATAATAGCAATAATATTATTACTGGTATATTATATTAGTATTAATAGTAGCAACAATAGTAGCAGCAATAGTAGCATCACTTGTAGTAGCAATAGTAGCAGCAGTAGTAGCATCACTTGTAGCAGGAGTAGCAGTAGTAGAAATAGTAGTAGACAGAGCAGGATGGACAGTAGTAGTATTAATATAATAGCAATAATATTATTAGTGGCATATTATATTAGTATTAATAGTAGCAATAATAGTAGCAGTAGTAGCAATAGTAGCATCACTTGTAGTAGCAGTAGTAGTAAGAGCAGTAATAGTAGCAGGAGTAGTAATAGCAGTGTTTGATTTACCGAAGCTTTCAAGTAAAGAGTTTTCCGACCACTAAAAATGAACATTACTGAAACATTTGGCTGCAGTCCTCCACCAAGATATTATTTTACGTACCGTAAAATTGCGATAGGCTATAATGACTATATGAACAATAGCTTTATTTCCCTCTCAGAGGAATTCGTGCTACTATCTTCGTTTGAAGTCTATCTCACGTGGTCAATTTCGGATGTAACATCTGGCATAGCAACTAGTAGGCCACGAAGGGCGGCGATGCAATTAGTACATTCGGCTTATACACTGTCTGATTAATTTAATATCTTCAAAGCTTCGAGACTAATTACATGTTCCGTAATCACAGTAATGTAGTATCACATCTGAAGGATCGCCTGCTCAGTTGGGTGCTCAATGCCTGATGGTGTATATTGCGCATGTATGATAAGACAAATTTAATCCACGTGATATTAGGTTACAAATATGGGCTCATTGTGCCATCGTCAACTTTTGAAGTGTGTAAGAAATGGTTGGAATATTGAGCCTCTATCTAGACTGGTGTAATTTTTGAAACTGTAAATTTAATATAAACCACGAGTAGTAGATAATGCTTAAATTAACTCTGCAAGGAAGTCCTGCTAAGAACTTTCATCCTTTTTAAGATCAATAATTTTCTGCCGAGTATTGAACTCGCAACCATCACATTCAATTGAAAGCAAATTGTGCCTCACTAATCCCTGCAAGTGCACCTGATGGTAGAACCTGTATGTTCCAAAATATAGAAGATATATCCAAGCACAAAGTGTAAAATCCAAAAATGTTCTCATAAATACAAGATCCTCTTTAAATTATGCTTCCTTCACACCGCAAGATCAGCAAAACTTTCCTGTTACACGTCCCCACATAGTTACCACGAAATCGAACACTATTTCTACGGTACAAAAAATTTAAAACCTGTTTAACGGGGATAATGTTTATAAACGACTTTAAAATGAATTCATGTGTATCATACTTGTCTCACATGTTTCACAAGAGATTATCAAAGTGTCTTTCTACTGTGTTGTATTTTATGACATCTCTGAAGATTATCCCGAAATACCTGACTAATCTTTTCTTGCTAAATGTTCAAAATGACTTTTCAGATATTTTCTTCCACTTACTGCATAACTTAAAACTATAAAAACTAGCTGCATTAGGCTATGCTTTACACCAGTGGTGTCGACCTGGTTGGCAAGTTGGTATAGCGCTGGCCTTCTGTGCCCAAGTTTGCGGGTTCGATCCCGGGTCAGGTCGATGGCATTTAAGGTGCTTAAATGTGACAGGCTCATGTCAGTAGATTTACTGGCATGTAAAAGAACTCCTGGGGGACAAAATTCCGGCACATCCGGCGACGCTGATATAACCTCTGCAGTTGCGAAGGTCGTTAAATAATACATAACATTATTAACATTATACCAGTGGTTCTTAAGTGTAGGTCGCGACCCCCTGGTGATTCGTGTAAAGAGCAAAGGAGGTTGCAAGACGATTTACAAAATAAAGAGAAAATGCTGTACTAATAGTGTTATTTATGTAACTAGTATGTACATTTTTTTTTTTTGCGGACGAGTATTGATGTTTATGGATTATGGGTGAGGTGTACGCCAAGTCTGTAATATCATACGAGGCAGCTGAAGGTTTCACATACTTCTTACATACAATATTTTTTGGTTTCTAACACTAATATTAAACTGAAATTTAATCTTATTTTTTAAATATTGTGGCAACCGTGCTGGAAGATTCTAGTTGCCTCGGTAGTGCGTCGTAATGTCCATGTTTCTACCTATACAATGCTACACTCCACACACAAGACTTCACTAGTCTCTTCCTTAGCTCTTTTCCACAGGTCCGCAGAAAATGATCTTTTTCTATTAAAAGAATCCTTTGCCATCGTTACCCTCTTTTTGACTTCCTGTTAGCAGTTTAATACACTGGAATGAATAAAATTTATTTTTGTCAAGTTATGTCGACCTGAAATGAAGTTTCCTTATAAATCCGTCAATTTAGTCGATTTAATCTCTGTTATTACGTTAACGTCTTGGCCTTGCAAACTACTATTCAAAATGTGTAAGTGTTCGAAAAATATATGAGCGAGAAAGATCAATCTAACAAGTCAAAGAGAATTATATAAATTAATATACAGAGTGATTCAAAAGTATCTTGACATTTTCCTGATATCGCCAATGTATGAATTTCTTTTATACATAATTGGAAAGAATGCTCACCATACAAGAAAGAATAGCAGTCGTTTCAGCTCGACTACGTGGACTGACCTACGAATAGGTTCAGCAAGATTTCGAGAGAAGATTCAGGAAACCAGGGACTAACAGGCAAGCTATCAGAGATCTGATAAACAAATTCCAACGAACTGGCAATGCTGCGGATGAAGAGCGTTCGGGGAGACAGGCTACAGTGCAAGCCACACAGGATGCCATCACACGGAGTTCCACCAGGAGAGTGAGGAGGGAGCTTGATGTTTCACAAAGCACTTACGCTATACGCCATATCACATCCAGATAATGCACAAGCTTGAACCTGAGGATTTCGCAGCTCTACAAGCAATGTGTTTTGACTTGTTAGAGGCAGTCGAGACTGAAAACCTGATGGACAATGTGCTGTTCAGTGATGAAGGGTCGTTTATGTTCGCATGGCGAACAATTACAGGGATTATTAGTACCTACCTTGACATGCTACAACACTTCTTGGTACCCCAGCTGGAACAGGATGGAATAACAGACACCGTTGTTTTCCAGCAAGATGGCGCACCACCCCATTTTGCTTTAATTGTAAGAGAATACCTCCATGAACCCTTTCCCAATAGGTGGACAGGTCGCGGCTCATCGAGAATTTGGTCATCCCGCTCTCCAGACCTGATACCCTTAGACTTTTTCGCCTAGGTGTTCATTAAGTCTAATGTGTATCGATTACGGGTCGACACCCTATAGCAATTAGGACAACAGCAGACGAGATCACGCATGCTATGCTGAACAAAATGTTCCGGTCTACGGAAGAAAGATGGAAGCTCTGCTTTGACGTAGAGAGCAAACACATTAAAATGCACTAAATGTAGTCTTTGGTATAGCATGTTTCAGAAGTATAGTAACTTTTGCAATTACATGCCATTTTCCATAAAATGTCAAGAGACTTTTGAATCACCCTGTATTTGCATATTCCAATTTCTCCTCTTGCGAGTACCGGCACATTAGAATTTGAATGATATTCATTGTATTTTTCGAATGAGTATCTGTATGATAGTGGGGGTCGCAAACAAATATCTCGACAGAATTTGGTCGCACCATACATCATTCTCAATTAAGAGAAAATACAATAGCTTTCACTACAATATATACGGTTAAGTACGCCCTTCAGTATTCTCAAACAATTAAAAAACGCAATAATAGTTTCACTACACTATACGCAAAATAATTAGCAATCCCTAAAGTGTTCTCAAACAGTTGAAAAAACTGCTTCTATTCCACTATGTACGAATGAGGAATCCCTTCAGTAGATCACAACAGACTGAGGTGAACTGCAGGCATGCAACGCCCGAAAAAAGTCTTAAGTTCAGTACGTACGACAGCGCACTGTGGCTGGCAAAGCTGTGACCCTAGCATCATATACGGAGAGATATTGCACTAAAAGCATTTACTGTATTGCATTTTCAGTTCATTTTTCTAAACCCATAAGCTTTTTTTTCTTCTCCGCTATTAAGCATCGAATCCTTAGTTGGAGTACATGGCTGCTTTTAATTTTAGCACGCTCGTTGGAGAAGCGTCCGATTTTGATGTGACAGAACGCGACAGTGAAATCGATAGCAGACCTATATCATCGCATCTAAACTAAATGCACTTCCCATGTACCCAGGAAGCAATAGGAAGCGAGGAACCCAATCTTGGAGCTATGCCGCTCAACCACATTGGAAACGGAAACAAGCATTCATACGTTAATCATCAACAATATTGCGAGGCAAAACACGACATTAGATGATGTAAAGAATTAAAATGTAATTTAGACTTTGTTCGGAAAAACTACAAAATTAAGATATTGTTTGGAAAACTATTAATTAAAATACAGCCTATAATATTAAAAATTATTTTAGGAGAAAATACGGATCGATTATTTGGAAATGTAGTTGATATTTGTAGATATTTTGACAGCATACGATGCAGTTTATTTGCTAAGAGGTAAGAAAGTGTGAGTGTGTGTGTGTTTTTGTGTAGAAAAAAGTCAATCTAGGCCCGTACACAAGTAGGTCCGCTATGCATGAATCTTCCAGGAGGTAGGGATGAGAAAAATAGACATACTACATACATTTTTTTTCTGTTGTACGCAGAAGGGACCCGAAAGCTTACACTGCAGTCTAAGGCTTTTTACGCTTACCACTCTTATTCTGTGCATGATTGGGTAGACAAACGGCCGCGGTCTCGCAAAAGTACAACACGCCGCTCTGTGAAAGTAACCTGGCTGAAGAGTACGACAAGGATACCCATTATCACCTACCCTGTTCAACATCTACTTGAAGATTGAGTGAAGAACTGTTTTCAGAACATGGGAGGAGTGATAACAGGAGGAAGAATAATAAAGTGCATAAGATTTGCTGACGATATGGCGTTGTTAGCAGAAGTGAGATGATACCACAGTCCACTATATACATTCGCGAAGCTTGGGGTGATTTTTTGCAAATCTCGTGATAAAGCGCTCCAAGCGGTTAGCATCTAGAAACAATAGACTGTCCACGGTCGACTTTGGACTGTGTCGTAGTGCTAGCTCGTTGCGTATTTCACATTGATGCTTGTGAAATGTTCGTTATTGGTTGTAATGAAAATGTTAATGGCTAAAATACAATAATTGGAATAGTAATATTTTACTAGACACGTAGAAAAATTAAGTTTGTTTTAATGAAATTTATTGATCACGTTTTATTTTCAATTCTGGTGGGATTATTATTGCTTAGGCCTACTTTTTTTTTCAAAGGATATGTTTTTAATTATAGCTGTTAATTTTGTTGTTATTTTTATTTGTTACTTTACTAGAGACGTAGCTTGAAAAATGAAAATATGACCGGTGAAGAAATATGGTGCAAGTTCTTTCTTAAGAAAGATGATGCAATTTTAAATTTAACACATCCTTTAAAATTCTTCAGAGAGTTTTTGCCATCTCTCCTAACAGCGCATTTCTTGAAAACGTTTTCGGCATTATGAACAATCTCTGGACCCCTGAAAGAAATAGACTTGGTCTTCTCAAAGGATTTCAGCTGGTCCCTCTGTAAGGCTTTTGGCTGGGCTGTATTAGCTATTTCCTGAAAACATTTGCTATTCGGAATTTGACTTCTACGTAATATTACACAGGGACATCATTTTATTTTTACTAACATTTTTAATATTAACTTTCCTATACCTCTCGATCAACGCCGTTTGCTACCCCCTTCCACGACTGGAGTTCGATGATACTGGCGTAATATACAAACAAATCACTTTACTAGGTATAGGAGGGAAGAAAAGTAGTTCATCCACTTACGTAAACTAGGAAATTTTGCGCTTTTGAGTATGATCACTTTATTAGGTTTTTGTTTAATCAAAATACAGTACAGTATTAACAATGAGTGTTTTTACTCACGAACTGAGCTGTCCATGTAGAGGTATTCATTATGCAGTGTATAGGCTATTATACACTCTAGAGCACATTAGCGTACAATATAGGGAACGAAGTTAAATTGAAAAATAATCATAATATGGATAATATGGATATTTAAACACATTTTTTTAAATGGTGGCCGTTCATTTCGATACAGGCTTCAGTTCTAATGTGCATATTATCGCACTATAGACTATTGTACCTAATCCCAATTACCAGTTTCGTTCTTCTGTACCTACTCTATAAAAGAGTATCTTACGTACTGTATATTCAATCTTCACCTCTGCCCGACCCGAAAAGATAAAATTAAACAGACATACTATCTACTGTCAGTCCAAGTGGTTATGTCGTAGGATCGTAGAAAGGGGGGAAACCACGTGACAGTTAATTACTTAACGAGGCCCTTTTATTTAAGTTATTTTAAACAGTTGTATAATATTACGTAGACGTTCAATTCCTAACAGAAATTAATGTTTTCAGAAAAGAGCTAAGACAGCCCAGTCACTAGCTGGCGAATAAAAGCTGATGGGGGAAACCGGGATACGACGTAGGCAAATGGACGACAGTACCTGTGCGAAAATGATTCAATATTGAAAGCTCTTTCGTCACTGGAAAACGCGAACATATTTTTGGAACGTACTGTTTACTATGACCGTAAGGCTACTATTACTGTATATGCGGTCTTGGATCTGTGTGGAGGACGGTTGAACTTCATTAGTAGAAGGGGTGGGAGTGAAGTACATTCAAAAACTCAGTACAATAAAAATTGAAGTAAAAATAAAATGATGTTCTTGTATAACTGTGTAAAATAACTTTCAGCAAAAGGCCGCGTTGAATAAGTAACTGTCGTGTGATTTCTCCCGTTTCGATGGTGTCATGCGACATAACCACTCGGACGGACAGTAGGTACCTACTTTGGTTTACATATTTGAGCGAAGTTTTTTCTCACAGGCTAGTACACTCTGTCTCCCTTTCCTCCATGTCGTTGTAAACTGAGTCGTTCACCGACAGATATAAAATGTAACATCAGTACTATCATCATTTGGATTAGTTTACTACATTACGTTCGATATAATGCAATTCATATGACTCCCCAAGGAATGAAGTACAGTATTTACATATCCTATTACCTATGAAGGTCCAACATGTTCCCGTTTGGATGAAAGTTTAATATGTGAGCCGTTGAACATGATACGAAGTTCTGTTATATTTGGTAGTGGAAGGCAAACTCATCGTTGCCCGTATTGCGAAGCAACTTGTGTTAATTTATCTACCATCAGCAAACCTTCACTCGGAGTTTGAATAGAGCAAAATTCCTCTTTCGCGCGATGTTTATAAAAGCGTGTCTCTCCAATATTTTTTTCCTTTCTTTATCCCCATAGCTAATTGCTATCAGCTACAGTGTAACATTTCTAAACGTGTTTACATTGTGTCGATGTCGCCTCCACCCACAACTGGCGTAACTGTTTGTGTATTACACGATAATGTGGATGTGTATATAGCGGGGAGGGGGAGCCGTACACTGCGAGAGGTGGATGTACAGTTAATTTATAATATCGCTGTCCTCCCCAAACCCTTGTGACGTCACTGCAAACATAGAGGGTGGCTTATAGAAACAGAATTGGAGTTATACTCCTGTAATTCAATGCGGCAGGTATTCGAATAAATACTATGCGTCATATATTATACGAAAATGAGTATTACGGGTGCTTTGCCAAAACAGTTGAAAGCTCGAAGATTTATTTACGACATAATTTGGACAGATTTGAATAATCCTTCCTCTCAAATTAACATTATCACCAACCTTAATGAAAGTGACACCATGAAATTTAATGTCAATGACCTCAAAGCTATATAGGAGGCGCGTTCAGAAAGTAAGTTTCCCTGGGGCCGTTTACAGAAAGAAAACACAATTTCATGGAAAGATTTCTTGTAACAGATACAACAATTATTGTTGAGCTGTTTTTCAACATTTATTCCTCATCGGAATTGAGACATTTGTCATATCATGGAATCAACCTTTGCGTCCCTGTGCGGTAGACGTCTGCCTAACGTGCCCGTCAGAACGAGTAGCGCGGGATGCTTAGTGTCGATGTTGTCTTGCTCCACGATAACACTCAGCCACATGCGGTTATGCGCGAACAGATCTTTTGCAGGAGTTCCGCATGGGGGTGTTTCAACATCCATCCTACAGACCGGATCTCGCTCCCATCGATTATCATCTTTTCTTACACCTCAAGAAATTCCGGGCAGTATTTTCACAGTAACAGAGAGGTGCAGACGGCTGTCACATACTGGTTTCGATCCGAGATGGCAGACTTCTACGACAAAGTGATACAAAAGTTGATCCCACGGTATGACAAATAATGTCTCAATTCCTTTGGGGAATATGTTGAAAAATAGGTCAACAATTGCTGTATCTGTTCCAATAAACCTTTCCATGATATTTTGTTTTCTTTCTCTAAATTTCAACAAAGAAACATACTTTCTGGAAGCGCCTCGTAACATATTATTTTTAACACAAAATAAAGTTGTCTTGATAATTCATGTTGATTCTTTCGTACACTACTTTTAACACTTGAATATAAATAATTGATTAAATGGCGATCTTACTCGTGTTAATTATGTAAGCATTTGTGGCTTATAGCTGTTTCGGTGTTACTTGATACCATCCTCAGAGCCTACTAGATCTCGGCGCAATCTCAACTTCGCTGCCTGTTGTGTGGGTGCGTTCGTGTGATGAAGAGTTGTGTCAAATAGTGTGTGTGTTCTGAAAGTGATCTGTGTGTTGAGAATTTGATTATGGTGTGTTTTAGTGTGTCTGTATATTTCATATTGTGCTAATGTGTTGAGTTTTTGGTTTTTGGGTTGTATGTGTAGGATTTCCATGTCTGTATTTTTGTTGAAATTCTACACATTCAACCCAAAAACCAAAAACTCAACAATATGAAATATACACACTAAAACAAACCCTAATAAAAATTCTCAATACACAAATGAATTTCAGAACACACACACTATTTGACACAACTCTTCATCACACGAACGCAACCACACAACCGGCAGCGAAGTTGAGATAGCACCAAGATCTAGTAGGCTCTGAGGATGGAGTCAAGTAACACCTAAACAGCTGTAAGCCACACATGCTTACATAATTAACACGAGTAAGATCGCCATTTAATCAATTAATTATACAAAATAAAGTTTCATTTCGATACTTACATAATCATTATACACATGAAATGAGCTGTAATGTCCTTCGGAGGTTCGAGTTGTAGCGCTTCTAACTGCAGTGTTGTTGAAAGTTGTTTTTGGCACTTAGCACATTTAGAATGTTAGGTACTCATATAGATACGAATGGTAACAAAATGAATTTTCCTCCCTTAGATTGAATAAAATGAAATTTGAAAAATTGGCACTTACAAGTTCGCAGATGGAGGAATTTTCTGAATCTTTGATAAATCCTACATTACAAGTGCATTTGTTTCGTGCTGTGCATTCTCCATTAGCACAGGTAGGACTACAAATTGGCTCACAATATGTTTCATTGCTTTCAATAAAACCAGTATTACATTCACAAGTATTAGGAGCAATACATTTTCCAATAATACATTGTGGGTTGCATTCTGGTAAACATACATTGTCTTCTGTGTTATTTTTGTAGTATCCATCATTGCAAACACAGACGTCTGGAGCTATGCAAGACATACAATATGGAAGACACAGAAAAAGTGAAAGCCAGTTTTCTCAAACGAGCCTTAAGCCTGTCAAAGTATACACCATCGCTCCTCACATATGCATTAGCAAAGGAACAATTCTTCATAGAAGAACTACGCGATGAGCTTTTGCTGCCCTCTATCGAAGGCAACAGAGAACTACTACAAGAACTAAACAAGAATAAACGAGATATATGGCCTGGCTTCTTCTCCACAGACGCGATTATCTACAGGGATTGGAGACAAGGCAGATACGACTTACGACACGCAGTGACTAGATTCGCGGTACATGGATTCCACCATCGCATATGCCAGACAGAGAAGTACCACGACCCGGAAGACAGGTGCAAGTGCAAACTATGTGGATTGAACTGTGACCGGTATCATCTATTTTGGTGCAAACAGAGAAACAGCTCACTAACAAACTTCTGCAAAAACTGAACGAAAGAAAGATGCACAATGTGCGATATTCCTTCTAATATTAAAAATTGGCACTTAGCACATTTACAATATTAGGTCTTCAATTATAGTCAGCTCTTTAAAAAATTCGAAACTCGCCCAAAACCAAATTCTGGATGCGAAGCTGAAATAAATAAATAAATAAATAAATAAATAAATAAATAAATAAATAAATAAATAAATAAATAAATAAATAAATAAATAAATAAATAAATAAATAAAGACATATAAACAATTAAATAGATAAATACATAAATCAAAACAGAAATATATATATACAGGGTGTTTCAAAAATACGAGGCATAATTTCAGGTATGTATTTCCCACATGTAGACAATCAAAATAGTTCATTACAATATGTATCCGGAAATGCTTCATTTCCGAGTTATGGCCTTCACAACATTGAAATTCACCGGAACGTTTTTCTTTCCGCAGGTCGTTGCCGTCAAAGGAGACATTAAGAGGGCACTCTGACAGTTCATTACGAGGCGAAGGTTACATTCAGTGTTGTGTAGGCGTTAGACTGTGCGACATGTATTCAAATCAAGAGCTGGCAGAGATACACTTCATGTACGGTAAGGCGGACGGCAATGCTGCGCTGGCTCGTCGTTTGTACCAGGAGAGGTATATATAGTCTATATATAAACAAATAGAAAAATTACGGTTTATTTAACTACGCGTTGTCAGTGTGCCGGAATTTTGTCCTGTAGGAGTTCTTTTACATGCCATTAAATCTACTGATATGAGCCTGTCGCATTTAAGCAAAGCACGCTTAAATGCCATCGACCTGAGCCTGGATCGAACCCGCAACCTCAAGCACAGAAGGCCAGAGTTATGCCGACTCCGCTACACAGGCCGACAAAAATAAATAAATAAAAAATCAAAAATATTTTGTTTCCTGTAATAAACTGACAGATCTTAGATATGCAACGAAAAGCCTGTACTAAACCACAAAAGTTGCGGTAACTGACAATAGTCTGTAATATTTTCTATCTAGTATGAATTTAATAGTTTTTAGTAAAGAGAAAAGGACAGAAAGAAAAAAAAAGTCAGAGAGTTTATCTTCGCCTGGCGGGTGTTGCAATGTAGACACAACCTCGCATTGTTGGCTTCAAAGCAGCGCCAGTGAAAGAAGAGTTATAACGGCAGCTGTATCACGCTCTGTGGAATGAATAGAAGCGCGTTCTTTATGCGTCTCTGTGCCATTCTCTGTGATACAATTCCACGGACTTTCAATCAAAAATCAGTTAAAATTTCGCCTCCGGACTCCATATAACGCCGATTATGTACATTACATGTTTTCTCATTTCCGTATGACGCGACCATGTGTGGCCGGTACAGTCACAGATACACAAAATGGGAGTCAGCAAGCTTTGTTCATCAACCTAGTGCTAGATAATAATGTTTAAACTTTGTGAAACTGATTGGAATTGATATCAGTTCCCTAGGTTTGAAAATGAACAATTATTTCCAACGACAGCCACACATTGAGTAGGCTATAAGATTTCAGTTGTCGTTCAGTCAGTTAATAATAATAATAATAATAATAATAATAATAATAATAATAATAATAATAATAATAATAATAATTACAAAGGAATTGCAAATTACACCTATTTATGAACATCTCGACCACTATAGACAAAAATGGCTTAACCATGTCAATAGTATGGACCGCTCCAGACTCCCACGACAAATTCTCCGCTATATACCACATGGAAGACGAACTTTGGGACGTACCATGAAAAGATGGACGCAGACAGTAACAGGCCACTAGGCCTAATACCTGCAAGGACGATGATGACGATGATGATGATGATGATAATAATAATAATAATAATAATAATAATAATAATAATAATAATAATAATAATAATAATAATAATATAATCTTCATCTTACGATGTTTGGGTGACGTATATACGTCCGTTGATGTGACATATTAATGAATTAAATACTATTATAGTCACAATCATGCCATGGTATGAAAGAAAAATTTCACAACCTCGAGCGGGAATCGAACCTGCGACTTCCTGGTCTCCGGTCAGGCGCTCTACAGGTTCGATTCCCGCTCGAGGTTGTGAAATTTTTCTTTCATACCATGACATGATTGTGACTATAATAGTATTTAATTCATTAATTCAATAATAATAATTACAAAAGAATTGCAAATTACACCTACTTATGAACATCTCGACCACTATAGACAAAAATGGCTTAACTATGTCAATAGTATGGACCGCTCCAAACTCCCAAGACAAATTCTCCGCTATATACCACATGGAAGACGAACTTTGGGACACCCCCTGAAAAGATGGACGGAGACAGTAACAGGCCACTAGGCCTAATACCTGCAAGGACGATGATGATGATGATGATAATGATGATAATAATAATAATAATAATAATAATAACAATAATTACAAAAGAATTGAAAATTATACCTATTTATGAACATCTCGACCACTATAGACAAAAATGGCTTAACCATGTCAATAGTATGGACAGCTCCAGACTCCCAAGACAAATTCTCCGCTATATACCACATGGAAGACGAACTTTGGGACGTCCCCTGAGAAGATGGACGGAGACAGTAACAGGCCACTAGGCCTAATACCTGCAAGGACGATGATGATGATGATGATAATGATAATAATAATAATAATAATAATAATAATAATAATAATAACAATTACAAAATAATTGAAAACT